>NW_017216456.1:0-23346 GCF_001704415.2 Capra hircus
CCGTTCCCGTCGCATCTCAAGAGGAGCGCCGCCCTCACACGAAAGGCCGAGAGGAATCCAGGGTCGTGCCACCATTCCCAGAGTTCCCCCAGATGTCTCAGTACAGTCCAGGGAAACCTGTTTTCCTTGCACTGCCTTCACTTTCAAACGAGGATGACTCACACCACGGTGGCACGTGGCGACAGCCCTGTGGAAAGCCTCGTGGGAAAGCCTCGAGGAAAGCCCCTGATAACTTGATTCCACGCGAAGGCGAAGCGTGACACTTGCTGCTACAGCTTCGGGAGAAAAAGCTTGCCCGTGATTTGCGCCCAGCTCGAGACGAGGATGACTCCCCTGGGGAGACTCCAGAAGTACCCCAAGATCCGATGTCCAGCCACTGGAGAGAGAATCCTCAGGTTAAAGCAAATCGACTCCACACAAGGTCTTTAGGCCCCGTGCATCGACGGAGAGGAATCCCGAGAGGCCCAATAGCAACTCGCATGGGACTGGCCTTTCCTGAGAGGCCACAGAGCGGGTCCCTGAGTCCCCGTCGTAAGTCGAGAGCACCTGCCGCAACCTCTAAAAACTCCAGGAGGTTCTCCCCTCCAGGCGAGATGAGGCCCATTTCCGCTGAGGCGTGGGCTCAAGGCTAATCACAACCTAACCTCTGGAACTTCCAAAGGGCCTTCACACCCTTCGTTATAACTCGAAAGTTCCCGACATACTCGCTCTCGACTCGAGAGGAAGCACTAGAAGTCCCGCCCACATCTAGGAGGAGCCCCGTTTCCGCCTCATAGCTCGAGGCAGGAGGATCCTTTCCCTGCCTGTTCTGGAAAGAATTCCCGGCGTTCCCTCTGCCATCTCAAGAAGAGAGGCGTCCTCCACTGGAAAGCAGAGGAACTCCAATGTCGTGCCACCATTTCCAGGCGTCCCAGATGTCTCAGTCCATTCCAGGGAAACCTGTTTTCCCTGCACTGCCTCGACTTTCAAGCCGAGGATCCACGCATACCACGGGCTGGCACATGGCCAGCCCTGTGGGAAAGACTCGTGGGAAAGCCTCGATGGGAAGCACAGATCCCTTGATCCACGTGAAGGGAAGCGTGACTCTGACTGCTACAGCTCGAGAGGAAAGCGCACGTGATGCCCCCACTGGAGACGAGGAACTGACTCCCCTGCGGAGACACCGAGAAGTACCCAAGATCCATGTCAGCACTGGAGAGTTATCCTCAGGTTCCGGCCACAACTCCAACACAAGCTCTTAGGCCCCGGCATCGAACGGAGTTAGGAAAACCGAGAGGCCCAATAGCAACTCGCATTGTGGACCGGCCTTTCCTGAGGCAACCAGAGGGGTCCCTGAGGTCCCCGTCGTAAGGTCGAGAGCAACCTGCCGCAACTCAGAAAATGCCAGGAGGTTTCTCCTCTCCAGCGAGATGAGGCCGTTTCCGCTGAGGGCGTCTCGAGGCTAATCATACCTAATCTCTGGAACTTTCCATAGGGTCCTTCACACCCTTGCTGCAATCAAGAAGTTCTCCCTACATACCCGTCTCCACTCGAGAGGAAGCACGAGAGTCCCCCACATCCAGAGGACCCCGTTTCCGCCTCCTAGCTCGAGAGGAGGGATCCTTTCCCTGCCGTGGTGGGAAAGAATTCGCGGCGCGTTCCCATCACATCTCAAGAGGAGACACTCTCCACAGGAAGGTGAGAGGTACTCCAGGTCGCGCCACCATTCCCAGTGTCCCCCAGATGTCTCAGTCCATTCCAGGCGAAACCTGGTTCCCTGCACTGACTCGACTTTTCAAGCCGAGGATCGACTCACACCACGTGTGCACGTGGACAGCCCTGTGGGAAAGCTTCTAGGAAAGCCTCGTGGGAAAGCCTCGAGGGAAGACCACAGATCCTTGATCCACCGTGCAAGGAAGCGTGACTCTGTTGCTAGAGCTCGGGAGCCGAAAGCGCACGTGCATGCCCCCACTCGAGACGAGGACTGACTACCCTGGAGAGACTCCAGAAGAACCCCTAGATCCAAGTCAGCACTGGAGAGGATTCTCAGGTTCCAGCACCGACTCCACACAAAGGTCTTAGGCCCCGGCATCGACGCCGAGAGGAATCCCGAGAGGCCCCCGTCGAGCAACTCGCCTGGGGACTGGCCTTTCCTGAGGCCACCAGAGCCGGGTCCCTGAGGTCCCCGTCAGTAAGTCGAGAGCACCTGCCGCAACTCGAGAAAATTCAGGAGGTTTCTCCCCTCCAGGCAGAGATGAGGCCCATTTCCGCTGAGGCGTCTCGAGGCTAATCACCCTAACCTCTGGAACTTCCAAAGGGTCCTTCACACCCTTGCTGCAACTCAAGAAGTTCCCCGACATACCCGTCTCCACTCGAGAGGAAACACGAGAGTCCCGCCCACATCCAGAGGAGCCCGTTTCCGCCTCCTAGCTCGGAGAGGAGGGATCCTTTTCCCTGCGTGGTCAGGAAAGAATTCCCGGCGTTCCCGTCGCATCTCAAGAGGAGGCGCTCTCCACAGGAAAGTCGAGAGGAACTCCAGGGTCGTGTCCACCATTCCCTGAGCCCCCCAGATGTCTCAATCCATTCCAGGGAAACCTGTTTTCCTTGCACTGCCTCGACTTTCAAGCCGAGGATCGACTCACACCACGGTGGCACGTGGGACAGCCCTGTCGGAAAGCCTCGTGGGAAAGCCTCGTGTGAAAGCCTCGTGGGAAAGCCTCTAGGGAAAGCCACAGATCCCTTGATCCTCGCGAAGGGAAGCGTGACACTGCTGCTACTGTTCGGGAGGAAAGTGCACGTGCATGCCCCCACTCGAGACGAGGACTGACTCCCCTGGGGAGACACCAGAAGTACCCCAAGATCCATGTCAGCACTGGAGAGGAATCCTCAGGTTCCGGCAGCGACTCCACACAAAGGTCTTAGTCCCCGGCATCGATGGGAGAGGGAATCCCGAGAGGCCCCCGAGCAACTCGCATGGGGACTGGCCTTTCCTGAGGCCACCAGAGCGGGTGCCTGATGTCCCCGTCGTAAGTCAAGAACACCTGCCGCAACTCGGAGAATCCAGGAGGTTCTCCCCTCCAGGCAGAGAAGAGGCCCATTTCTGCTGAGGGCGTCTCAAGGCTAATCACATCTAACCTCTGGAACTTCCAAAGGTTCCCTCACAATCCTTTCTGGAACTCAAGAAGTTCCCCGCATACCCGTCTCCACTCCGAGAGGAAGCACGAGAGTCCCGCCCACATCCAGAGGATGCCCCGTTTCCGCCTCCTAGCTCGAGAAGGAGGGATCCTTTCCCTGCGTGGTCGGCGAAAGAATTCCCGGCGTTCCCGTCGCATCTCAAGAGGAGGCGCTCTCCACACGAAAGGCGAGAGGAACTCCAGGGTCGTGCCACCATTCCCAGAGTCCCCCAGATGTCTCAGTACCAGTCCAGGGAAACCTGTTTTCCCTTGCACTGGCTTCAACTTTCAAACCGAGGATGACTCACACCACGGTGGCACGTGGGACAGCCCTGTGGGAAAGCCTCGTGGGAAAGCCTCGAGGGAAAGCCCCTGATAACTTGATTCCACGCGAAGGGAAGCGTGACACTGCTGCTACAGCTCGGGAGAAAAGCTTCCGTGTTTGCGCCCAGTCGAGACGAGGACTGACTCCCCTGGGGAGACTCCAGAAGTACCCCAAGATCGATGTCAGCACTGGAGAGGAATCCTCAGGTTAAAGCATCGACTCCACACAAGGTCTTAGGCCCCGGCATCGACGGGAGAGGAATCCCGAGAGGCCCAATAGCAACTCGCATGGGGACTGGCCTTTCCGGAGGCCACCAGAGCGGGTCCCTGAGGTCCCCGTCGTAAGTCGAGAGCACCTGCCGCAACTCTAAAAACTCCAGGAGGTTCTCCCCTCCAGGCGAGATGAGGCCCATTTCCGCTGAGGCGTCTCAAGGCTAATCACACCTAACCTCTGGAACTTCCAAAGGGTCCTTCACACCCTTGTTATAACTCAAGAAGTTCCCCGACATACTCGTCTCGACTCGAGAGGAAGCACTAGAGTCCCGCCCACATCTAGAGGAGCCCCGTTTCCGCCTCATAGCTCGAGAGGACGGATCCTTTCCCTGCGTGTTCTGGAAAGAATTCCCGGCGTTCCCTCTGCATCTCAAGAAGAGGCGTCCTCCACTGGAAAGGCAAGAGGAACTCCAATGTCGTGCCACCATTTCCAGGGTCCCCCAGATGTCTCAGTCCATTCCAGGGAAACCTGTTTTCCCTGCACTGCCTCGACTTTCAAGCCGAGGATCCACGCATACCACGGTGGCACATGGGACAGCCCTGTGGGAAAGACTCGTGGGAAAGCCTCGAGGGAAAGCCACAGATCCCTTGATCCACGTGAAGGGAAGCGTGACTCTGCTGCTACAGCTCGAGAGGAAAGCGCACGTGATTGCCCCCACTGGAGACGAGAACTGACTCCCCTGGGGAGACACCAGAAGTACCCCAAGATCCATGTCAGCACTGGAGAGTTATCCTCAGGTTCCGGCATCAACTCCACACAAGGTCTTAGGCCCCGGCATCGACGGGTTAGGAAACCCGAGAGGCCCAATAGCAACTCGCATGTGGACCGGCCTTTCCTGAGGCAACCAGAGGGGGTCCCTGAGGTCCCCGTCGTAAGGTGAGAGCACCTGCCGCAACTCGAGAAAATGCAGGAGGTTCTCCTCTCCAGGCGAGATGAGGCCCGTTTCCGCTGAGGCGTCTCGAGGCTAATCATACCTAATCTCTGGAACTTCCATAGGGTCCTTCACACCCTTGCTGCAACTCAAGAAGTTCCCCTACATACCCGTCTCCACTCGAGAGGAAGCACGAGAGTCCCACACACATCCAGAGGAGCCCCGTTTCCGCCTCCTAGCTCGAGAGGAGGGATCCTTTCCCTGCGTGGTTGGGAAAGAATTCGCGGCGTTCCCATCACATCTCAAGAGGAGACACTCTCCACAGGAAAGGTGAGAGGTACTCCAGGGTCGTGCCACCATTCCCAGTGTCCCCCAGATGTCTCAGTCCATTCCAGGGAAACCTGTTTTCCCTGCACTGACTCGACTTTCAAGCCGAGGATCGACTCACACCACGGTGGCACGTGGACAGCCCTGTGGGAAAGCTTCTAGGGAAAGCCTCGTGGGAAAGCCTCGAGGGAAAGCCACAGATCCCTTGATCCACGTGAAGGGAAGCGTGACTCTGTGCTAGAGCTCGGGAGGAAAGCGCACGTGGATGCCCCCACTCGAGACGAGGACTGACTACCCTGAGGAGACTCCAGAAGAACCCCTAGATCCAAGTCAGCACTGGAGAGGATTCCTCAGGTTCCAGCACCGACTCCACACAAGGTCTTAGGCCCCGGCATCGACGGGAGAGGAATCCCGAGAGGCCCCCGTGCAACTCGCCTGGGGACTGGCCTTTCCTGAGGCCACCAGAGCCGGTCCCTGAGGTCCCCGTCAGAAGTCGAGAGCACCTGCCGCAACTCGAGAAAATTCAGGAGGTTCTCCCCTCCAGGAGAGATGAGCCCAATTTCCGCTGAGGCGTCTCGAGGCTAATCACACCTAACCTCTGGAACTTCCAAAGGGTCCTTCACACCCTTGCTGCAACTCAAGAAGTTCCCCGACATACCCGTCTCCACTCGAGAGGAAACACGAGAGTCCCGCCCACATCCAGAGGAGCCCGTTTCCGCCTCCTAGTTCGGGAGGAGGGATCCTTTCCCTGCGTGGTCAGGAAAGAATTCCCGGCGTTCCCGTCGCATCTCAAGAGGAGGCGCTCTCCACAGGAAAGTCGAGAGGAACTCCAGGGTCGTTCCACCATTCCCTGAGCCCCCCCAGATGTCTCAATCCATTCCAGGGAAACCTGTTTTCCTTGCACTGCCTCGACTTTCAAGCCGAGGATCGACTCACACCACGGTGGCAGGTGGGACAGCCCTGTCGGAAAGCCTCGTGGGAAAGCCTCGTGTGAAAGCCTCGTGGGAAAGCCTCGTAGGGAAAGCCACAGATCCCTTGATCCTCGCGAAGGGAAGCGTGACACTGCTGCTACTGTTCGGGAGGAAAGTGCACGTGCATGCCCCCACTCGAGACGAGGACTGACTCCCCTGGGGAGACACCAGAAGTACCCCAAGATCCATGTCAGCACTGGAGAGGAATCCTCAGGTTCCGGCAGCGACTCCACACAAGGTCTTAGTCCCCGGCATCGATGGGAGAGGAATCCCGAGAGGCCCCCGAGCAACTCGCATGGGGACTGGCCTTTCCTGAGGCCACCAGAGCGGGTGCCTGATGTCCCCGTCGTAAGTCAAGAACACCTGCCGCAACTCGGGAGAATCCAGGAGGTTCTCCCCTCCAGGAGAGAAGAGGCCCATTTCTGCTGAGGCGTCTCAAGGCTAATCACATCTAACCTCTGGAACTTCCAAAGGTTCCCTCAAATCCTTTCTGGAACTCAAGAAGTTCCCCGGCATACCCGTCTCCACTCCAGAGGAAGCACGAGAGTCCCGCCCACATCCAGAGGATCCCCGTTTCCGCCTCCTAGCTCGAGAAGAGGGATCCTTTCCCTGCGTGGTGGCGAAAGAATTCCCGGCGTTCCCGTCGCATCTCAAGAGGAGGCGCTCTCCACACGAAAGGCGAGAGGAACTCCAGGGTCGTGCCACCATTCCCAGAGTCCCCCAGATGTCTCAGTACAGTCCAGGGAAACCTGTTTTCCTTGCACTGCTTCAACTTTCAAACCGAGGATGACTCACACCACGGTGGCACGTGGGACAGCCCTGTGGGAAAGCCTCGTGGGAAAGCCTCGAGGGAAAGCCCCTGATAACTTGATTCACGCGAAGGGAAGCGTGACACTGCTGCTACAGCTCGGGAGAAAAGCTTCCGTGTTTGCGCCCAGTCGAGACGAGGACTGACTCCCCTGGGGAGACTCCAGAAGTACCCCAAGATCGATGTCAGCACTGGAGAGGAATCCTCAGGTTAAAGCATCGACTCCACACAAGGTCTTAGGCCCCGGCATCGACGGGAGAGGAATCCCGAGAGGCCCAATAGCAACTCGCATGGGGACTGGCCTTTCCGGAGGCCACCAGAGCGGGTCCCTGAGGTCCCCGTCGTAAGTCGAGAGCACCTGCCGCAACTCTAAAAACTCCAGGAGGTTCTCCCCTCCAGGCGAGATGAGGCCCATTTCCGCTGAGGCGTCTCAAGGCTAATCACACCTAACCTCTGGAACTTCCAAAGGGTCCTTCACACCCTTGTTATAACTCAAGAAGTTCCCCGACATACTCGTCTCGACTCGAGAGGAAGCACTAGAGTCCCGCCCACATCTAGAGGAGCCCCGTTTCCGCCTCATAGCTCGAGAGGACGGATCCTTTCCCTGCGTGTTCTGGAAAGAATTCCCGGCGTTCCCTCTGCATCTCAAGAAGAGGCGTCCTCCACTGGAAAGGCAAGAGGAACTCCAATGTCGTGCCACCATTTCCAGGGTCCCCCAGATGTCTCAGTCCATTCCAGGGAAACCTGTTTTCCCTGCACTGCCTCGACTTTCAAGCCGAGGATCCACGCATACCACGGTGGCACATGGGACAGCCCTGTGGGAAAGACTCGTGGGAAAGCCTCGAGGGAAAGCCACAGATCCCTTGATCCACGTGAAGGGAAGCGTGACTCTGCTGCTACAGCTCGAGAGGAAAGCGCACGTGATTGCCCCCACTGGAGACGAGAACTGACTCCCCTGGGGAGACACCAGAAGTACCCCAAGATCCATGTCAGCACTGGAGAGTTATCCTCAGGTTCCGGCATCAACTCCACACAAGGTCTTAGGCCCCGGCATCGACGGGTTAGGAAACCCGAGAGGCCCAATAGCAACTCGCATGTGGACCGGCCTTTCCTGAGGCAACCAGAGGGGGTCCCTGAGGTCCCCGTCGTAAGGTGAGAGCACCTGCCGCAACTCGAGAAAATGCAGGAGGTTCTCCTCTCCAGGCGAGATGAGGCCCGTTTCCGCTGAGGCGTCTCGAGGCTAATCATACCTAATCTCTGGAACTTCCATAGGGTCCTTCACACCCTTGCTGCAACTCAAGAAGTTCCCCTACATACCCGTCTCCACTCGAGAGGAAGCACGAGAGTCCCACACACATCCAGAGGAGCCCCGTTTCCGCCTCCTAGCTCGAGAGGAGGGATCCTTTCCCTGCGTGGTTGGGAAAGAATTCGCGGCGTTCCCATCACATCTCAAGAGGAGACACTCTCCACAGGAAAGGTGAGAGGTACTCCAGGGTCGTGCCACCATTCCCAGTGTCCCCCAGATGTCTCAGTCCATTCCAGGGAAACCTGTTTTCCCTGCACTGACTCGACTTTCAAGCCGAGGATCGACTCACACCACGGTGGCACGTGGACAGCCCTGTGGGAAAGCTTCTAGGGAAAGCCTCGTGGGAAAGCCTCGAGGGAAAGCCACAGATCCCTTGATCCACGTGAAGGGAAGCGTGACTCTGTTGCTAGAGCTCGGGAGGAAAGCGCACGTGGATGCCCCCACTCGAGACGAGGACTGACTACCCTGAGGAGACTCCAGAAGAACCCCTAGATCCAAGTCAGCACTGGAGAGGATTCCTCAGGTTCCAGCACCGACTCCACACAAGGTCTTAGGCCCCGGCATCGACGGGAGAGGAATCCCGAGAGGCCCCCGTGCAACTCGCCTGGGGACTGGCCTTTCCTGAGGCCACCAGAGCCGGTCCCTGAGGTCCCCGTCAGAAGTCGAGAGCACCTGCCGCAACTCGAGAAAATTCAGGAGGTTCTCCCCTCCAGGAGAGATGAGCCCAATTTCCGCTGAGGCGTCTCGAGGCTAATCACACCTAACCTCTGGAACTTCCAAAGGGTCCTTCACACCCTTGCTGCAACTCAAGAAGTTCCCCGACATACCCGTCTCCACTCGAGAGGAAACACGAGAGTCCCGCCCACATCCAGAGGAGCCCGTTTCCGCCTCCTAGTTCGGGAGGAGGGATCCTTTCCCTGCGTGGTCAGGAAAGAATTCCCGGCGTTCCCGTCGCATCTCAAGAGGAGGCGCTCTCCACAGGAAAGTCGAGAGGAACTCCAGGGTCGTTCCACCATTCCCTGAGCCCCCCCAGATGTCTCAATCCATTCCAGGGAAACCTGTTTTCCTTGCACTGCCTCGACTTTCAAGCCGAGGATCGACTCACACCACGGTGGCAGGTGGGACAGCCCTGTCGGAAAGCCTCGTGGGAAAGCCTCGTGTGAAAGCCTCGTGGGAAAGCCTCGTGGGAAAGCCACAGATCCCTTGATCCTCGCGAAGGGAAGCGTGACACTGCTGCTACTGTTCGGGAGGAAAGTGCACGTGCATGCCCCCACTCGAGACGAGGACTGACTCCCCTGGGGAGACACCAGAAGTACCCCAAGATCCATGTCAGCACTGGAGAGGAATCCTCAGGTTCCGGCAGCGACTCCACACAAGGTCTTAGTCCCCGGCATCGATGGGAGAGGAATCCCGAGAGGCCCCCGAGCAACTCGCATGGGGACTGGCCTTTCCTGAGGCCACCAGAGCGGGTGCCTGATGTCCCCGTCGTAAGTCAAGAACACCTGCCGCAACTCGGGAGAATCCAGGAGGTTCTCCCCTCCAGGAGAGAAGAGGCCCATTTCTGCTGAGGCGTCTCAAGGCTAATCACATCTAACCTCTGGAACTTCCAAAGGTTCCCTCAAATCCTTTCTGGAACTCAAGAAGTTCCCCGGCATACCCGTCTCCACTCCAGAGGAAGCACGAGAGTCCCGCCCACATCCAGAGGATCCCCGTTTCCGCCTCCTAGCTCGAGAAGAGGGATCCTTTCCCTGCGTGGTGGCGAAAGAATTCCCGGCGTTCCCGTCGCATCTCAAGAGGAGGCGCTCTCCACACGAAAGGCGAGAGGAACTCCAGGGTCGTGCCACCATTCCCAGAGTCCCCCAGATGTCTCAGTACAGTCCAGGGAAACCTGTTTTCCTTGCACTGCTTCAACTTTCAAACCGAGGATGACTCACACCACGGTGGCACGTGGGACAGCCCTGTGGGAAAGCCTCGTGGGAAAGCCTCGAGGGAAAGCCCCTGATAACTTGATTCACGCGAAGGGAAGCGTGACACTGCTGCTACAGCTCGGGAGAAAAGCTTCCGTGTTTGCGCCCAGTCGAGACGAGGACTGACTCCCCTGGGGAGACTCCAGAAGTACCCCAAGATCGATGTCAGCACTGGAGAGGAATCCTCAGGTTAAAGCATCGACTCCACACAAGGTCTTAGGCCCCGGCATCGACGGGAGAGGAATCCCGAGAGGCCCAATAGCAACTCGCATGGGGACTGGCCTTTCCGGAGGCCACCAGAGCGGGTCCCTGAGGTCCCCGTCGTAAGTCGAGAGCACCTGCCGCAACTCTAAAAACTCCAGGAGGTTCTCCCCTCCAGGCGAGATGAGGCCCATTTCCGCTGAGGCGTCTCAAGGCTAATCACACCTAACCTCTGGAACTTCCAAAGGGTCCTTCACACCCTTGTTATAACTCAAGAAGTTCCCCGACATACTCGTCTCGACTCGAGAGGAAGCACTAGAGTCCCGCCCACATCTAGAGGAGCCCCGTTTCCGCCTCATAGCTCGAGAGGACGGATCCTTTCCCTGCGTGTTCTGGAAAGAATTCCCGGCGTTCCCTCTGCATCTCAAGAAGAGGCGTCCTCCACTGGAAAGGCAAGAGGAACTCCAATGTCGTGCCACCATTTCCAGGGTCCCCCAGATGTCTCAGTCCATTCCAGGGAAACCTGTTTTCCCTGCACTGCCTCGACTTTCAAGCCGAGGATCCACGCATACCACGGTGGCACATGGGACAGCCCTGTGGGAAAGACTCGTGGGAAAGCCTCGAGGGAAAGCCACAGATCCCTTGATCCACGTGAAGGGAAGCGTGACTCTGCTGCTACAGCTCGAGAGGAAAGCGCACGTGATTGCCCCCACTGGAGACGAGAACTGACTCCCCTGGGGAGACACCAGAAGTACCCCAAGATCCATGTCAGCACTGGAGAGTTATCCTCAGGTTCCGGCATCAACTCCACACAAGGTCTTAGGCCCCGGCATCGACGGGTTAGGAAACCCGAGAGGCCCAATAGCAACTCGCATGTGGACCGGCCTTTCCTGAGGCAACCAGAGGGGGTCCCTGAGGTCCCCGTCGTAAGGTGAGAGCACCTGCCGCAACTCGAGAAAATGCAGGAGGTTCTCCTCTCCAGGCGAGATGAGGCCCGTTTCCGCTGAGGCGTCTCGAGGCTAATCATACCTAATCTCTGGAACTTCCATAGGGTCCTTCACACCCTTGCTGCAACTCAAGAAGTTCCCCTACATACCCGTCTCCACTCGAGAGGAAGCACGAGAGTCCCACACACATCCAGAGGAGCCCCGTTTCCGCCTCCTAGCTCGAGAGGAGGGATCCTTTCCCTGCGTGGTTGGGAAAGAATTCGCGGCGTTCCCATCACATCTCAAGAGGAGACACTCTCCACAGGAAAGGTGAGAGGTACTCCAGGGTCGTGCCACCATTCCCAGTGTCCCCCAGATGTCTCAGTCCATTCCAGGGAAACCTGTTTTCCCTGCACTGACTCGACTTTCAAGCCGAGGATCGACTCACACCACGGTGGCACGTGGACAGCCCTGTGGGAAAGCTTCTAGGGAAAGCCTCGTGGGAAAGCCTCGAGGGAAAGCCACAGATCCCTTGATCCACGTGAAGGGAAGCGTGACTCTGTTGCTAGAGCTCGGGAGGAAAGCGCACGTGGATGCCCCCACTCGAGACGAGGACTGACTACCCTGAGGAGACTCCAGAAGAACCCCTAGATCCAAGTCAGCACTGGAGAGGATTCCTCAGGTTCCAGCACCGACTCCACACAAGGTCTTAGGCCCCGGCATCGACGGGAGAGGAATCCCGAGAGGCCCCCGTGCAACTCGCCTGGGGACTGGCCTTTCCTGAGGCCACCAGAGCCGGTCCCTGAGGTCCCCGTCAGAAGTCGAGAGCACCTGCCGCAACTCGAGAAAATTCAGGAGGTTCTCCCCTCCAGGAGAGATGAGCCCAATTTCCGCTGAGGCGTCTCGAGGCTAATCACACCTAACCTCTGGAACTTCCAAAGGGTCCTTCACACCCTTGCTGCAACTCAAGAAGTTCCCCGACATACCCGTCTCCACTCGAGAGGAAACACGAGAGTCCCGCCCACATCCAGAGGAGCCCGTTTCCGCCTCCTAGTTCGGGAGGAGGGATCCTTTCCCTGCGTGGTCAGGAAAGAATTCCCGGCGTTCCCGTCGCATCTCAAGAGGAGGCGCTCTCCACAGGAAAGTCGAGAGGAACTCCAGGGTCGTTCCACCATTCCCTGAGCCCCCCAGATGTCTCAATCCATTCCAGGGAAACCTGTTTTCCTTGCACTGCCTCGACTTTCAAGCCGAGGATCGACTCACACCACGGTGGCAGGTGGGACAGCCCTGTCGGAAAGCCTCGTGGGAAAGCCTCGTGTGAAAGCCTCGTGGGAAAGCCTCGTGGGAAAGCCACAGATCCCTTGATCCTCGCGAAGGGAAGCGTGACACTGCTGCTACTGTTTGGGAGGAAAGTGCACGTGCATGCCCCCACTCGAGACGAGGACTGACTCCCCTGGGGAGACACCAGAAGTACCCCAAGATCCATGTCAGCACTGGAGAGGAATCCTCAGGTTCCGGCAGCGACTCCACACAAGGTCTTAGTCCCCGGCATCGATGGGAGAGGAATCCCGAGAGGCCCCCGAGCAACTCGCATGGGGACTGGCCTTTCCTGAGGCCACCAGAGCGGGTGCCTGATGTCCCCGTCGTAAGTCAAGAACACCTGCCGCAACTCGGGAGAATCCAGGAGGTTCTCCCCTCCAGGAGAGAAGAGGCCCATTTCTGCTGAGGCGTCTCAAGGCTAATCACATCTAACCTCTGGAACTTCCAAAGGTTCCCTCAAATCCTTTCTGGAACTCAAGAAGTTCCCCGGCATACCCGTCTCCACTCCAGAGGAAGCACGAGAGTCCCGCCCACATCCAGAGGATCCCCGTTTCCGCCTCCTAGCTCGAGAAGAGGGATCCTTTCCCTGCGTGGTGGCGAAAGAATTCCCGGCGTTCCCGTCGCATCTCAAGAGGAGGCGCTCTCCACACGAAAGGCGAGAGGAACTCCAGGGTCGTGCCACCATTCCCAGAGTCCCCCAGATGTCTCAGTACAGTCCAGGGAAACCTGTTTTCCTTGCACTGCTTCAACTTTCAAACCGAGGATGACTCACACCACGGTGGCACGTGGGACAGCCCTGTGGGAAAGCCTCGTGGGAAAGCCTCGAGGGAAAGCCCCTGATAACTTGATTCACGCGAAGGGAAGCGTGACACTGCTGCTACAGCTCGGGAGAAAAGCTTCCGTGTTTGCGCCCAGTCGAGACGAGGACTGACTCCCCTGGGGAGACTCCAGAAGTACCCCAAGATCGATGTCAGCACTGGAGAGGAATCCTCAGGTTAAAGCATCGACTCCACACAAGGTCTTAGGCCCCGGCATCGACGGGAGAGGAATCCCGAGAGGCCCAATAGCAACTCGCATGGGGACTGGCCTTTCCGGAGGCCACCAGAGCGGGTCCCTGAGGTCCCCGTCGTAAGTCGAGAGCACCTGCCGCAACTCTAAAAACTCCAGGAGGTTCTCCCCTCCAGGCGAGATGAGGCCCATTTCCGCTGAGGCGTCTCAAGGCTAATCACACCTAACCTCTGGAACTTCCAAAGGGTCCTTCACACCCTTGTTATAACTCAAGAAGTTCCCCGACATACTCGTCTCGACTCGAGAGGAAGCACTAGAGTCCCGCCCACATCTAGAGGAGCCCCGTTTCCGCCTCATAGCTCGAGAGGACGGATCCTTTCCCTGCGTGTTCTGGAAAGAATTCCCGGCGTTCCCTCTGCATCTCAAGAAGAGGCGTCCTCCACTGGAAAGGCAAGAGGAACTCCAATGTCGTGCCACCATTTCCAGGGTCCCCCAGATGTCTCAGTCCATTCCAGGGAAACCTGTTTTCCCTGCACTGCCTCGACTTTCAAGCCGAGGATCCACGCATACCACGGTGGCACATGGGACAGCCCTGTGGGAAAGACTCGTGGGAAAGCCTCGAGGGAAAGCCACAGATCCCTTGATCCACGTGAAGGGAAGCGTGACTCTGCTGCTACAGCTCGAGAGGAAAGCGCACGTGATTGCCCCCACTGGAGACGAGAACTGACTCCCCTGGGGAGACACCAGAAGTACCCCAAGATCCATGTCAGCACTGGAGAGTTATCCTCAGGTTCCGGCATCAACTCCACACAAGGTCTTAGGCCCCGGCATCGACGGGTTAGGAAACCCGAGAGGCCCAATAGCAACTCGCATGTGGACCGGCCTTTCCTGAGGCAACCAGAGGGGGTCCCTGAGGTCCCCGTCGTAAGGTGAGAGCACCTGCCGCAACTCGAGAAAATGCAGGAGGTTCTCCTCTCCAGGCGAGATGAGGCCCGTTTCCGCTGAGGCGTCTCGAGGCTAATCATACCTAATCTCTGGAACTTCCATAGGGTCCTTCACACCCTTGCTGCAACTCAAGAAGTTCCCCTACATACCCGTCTCCACTCGAGAGGAAGCACGAGAGTCCCACACACATCCAGAGGAGCCCCGTTTCCGCCTCCTAGCTCGAGAGGAGGGATCCTTTCCCTGCGTGGTTGGGAAAGAATTCGCGGCGTTCCCATCACATCTCAAGAGGAGACACTCTCCACAGGAAAGGTGAGAGGTACTCCAGGGTCGTGCCACCATTCCCAGTGTCCCCCAGATGTCTCAGTCCATTCCAGGGAAACCTGTTTTCCCTGCACTGACTCGACTTTCAAGCCGAGGATCGACTCACACCACGGTGGCACGTGGACAGCCCTGTGGGAAAGCTTCTAGGGAAAGCCTCGTGGGAAAGCCTCGAGGGAAAGCCACAGATCCCTTGATCCACGTGAAGGGAAGCGTGACTCTGTTGCTAGAGCTCGGGAGGAAAGCGCACGTGGATGCCCCCACTCGAGACGAGGACTGACTACCCTGAGGAGACTCCAGAAGAACCCCTAGATCCAAGTCAGCACTGGAGAGGATTCCTCAGGTTCCAGCACCGACTCCACACAAGGTCTTAGGCCCCGGCATCGACGGGAGAGGAATCCCGAGAGGCCCTCGTGCAACTCGCCTGGGGACTGGCCTTTCCTGAGGCCACCAGAGCCGGTCCCTGAGGTCCCCGTCAGAAGTCGAGAGCACCTGCCGCAACTCGAGAAAATTCAGGAGGTTCTCCCCTCCAGGAGAGATGAGCCCAATTTCCGCTGAGGCGTCTCGAGGCTAATCACACCTAACCTCTGGAACTTCCAAAGGTTCCTTCACACCCTTGCTGCAACCTCAAGAAGTTTCCCGACATACCCGTCTCCACTCTGAGAGGAAGCACGAGAGTCCCGCCCACATCCAGAGGAGCCCCGATTCCGCCTCCTAGCTCGAGAGGCGGGATCCTTTCCCTGCCTGTTCGGTCAAAGAATTCCCGGCGTTCCCGTCGCATCTCAAGAGGAGGCGCTCTCCACAGGAAAGGCGAGAGGAACTGCCAGGGTCGTGCCACCATTCCCAGAGTCCCCGAGATGATCTCAGTCCATTCCAGGGAAACCATGTTTTCCTTGCACTGCCTCGACTTTCAAGCCGAGGATCGACTCACACCATGGTGGCACGTGGGACAGCCCTGTGGGAAAGCCTCGTGGGAAAGCCTCGTGTAAAAGCCTCGAGGCAAAAGCCACAGATCCCTTGATCCACGCGAAGGGAAGCGTGACACTGCTGCTACAGTTCGGGAGGAAAGCGCATGTGCATGACCCCAATCCGAGACGAGGACTGACTCCCCTGGGGAGACTCCAGAAGTACCCCAAGATCCATGTCAGCACTGGAGAGGAATCCTCAGGTTCTGGCACCGACTCCACACAAGGTCTTAGCCCCGGCATCGACGGGAGAGGAATCCCGAGAGGCCCCCGAGCAACTCGCATGGGGACTGGCCTTTCCATGAGGCCACCAGAGCGGGTCCCTGAGGTCCCCGTCGTAACGTCAGAGCACCTGCCGCAACTCGAGAAAATCCAGGAGGTTCTACCCTCCAGGCGAGATGAGGCCCATTTCGGCTGAGGCGTCTCGACGGCTAAATAACACTAACCTCTGGAACTTCCAAAGGGTCCTTCACACACTTGCTGCAACTCAAGAAGTTGCCCCGACATACCCGTCTCCACTCCAGAGGAAGCACGAGAGTCCCGCCCACATCCAGAGGAGCCCCGTTTCCTGCCTCCTAGCTCGAGAGGAGGGATCCTTTCCCTGCGTGGTCGGGAAAGAATTCACCGGCGTTCCCGTCGCATCTCAAGAGGAGGCGCTCTCCACAGGAAAGGCGAGAGGAACTCCTGGGTCGTGCCACCATTCCCAGAGTCCCCAGGATGTCTCAGTCCATTCCAGGGAAACCTGTTTTCCCTGCACTGTCTCGACTTTCAAACCGAGGATCGACTCACACCACGGTGGCACGTGGGACAGTCCCTGTGGAAAGCCTCGTGGGAAAGCCGCGTGGGAAAGCCTCGAGGGAAAGCCCCTGATCCCTTGATCCACGGAAGGGAATCGTGACACTGCTGCTACAGCTCGGGAGGAAAGCTCACGTGCATGCCCCCACTCGAGACGAGGACTGACTCCCCTGGGGAGACTCCAGAAGTACCCCAAGATCCACGTCAGCACTGGAGAGGAATGCCTCAGGTTCCGACACCTACTCCACACAAGATCTTAGGCCCCGGCATCGACGGGAGAGGAATCCTGAGAGGCCCGAGCAACTCGCATGGGGACTGGCCTTTCCTGGAGGCCACCAGAGCGGGTCCCTGAGGTCCCCGTCGTAAGTCGAGAGCACCTGCCTGCAACTCGAGAAGATCCAGGAGGTTCTCCCCTCCAGGCGAGATGAGGCCCATTTCCGCTGAGGCGTCTCGAGGCTAATCACACCTAACCTCTGGAACTTCCACAGGGTCCTTCACACCCTTGCTGCAACTCAAGAAGTTCCCCGACATACCCGTCTCCACTCGAGAGGAAGCACGAGAGTTCCGGCCCACATCCAGAGGAGCCCCGTTTCTGCCTCCTAGCTCGAGAGGAGGGATCCTTTCCCTGCGTGGTCGAGAAAGAATTCCCAGCGTTCCCGTCGCATCTCAAGAGGAGGCGCTCTCCATAGGAAAGGCAAGAGGAACTCCAGGGTCGTGCCACCATTCCCAGAGTCCCCAAGATGTCTCAGTCCATTCCAGGGAAACCTGTTTTCCCTGCACTGTCTCGACGTTCAAGCCGAGGATCGACTCACACCAGAGTGGCACGTGGGAGAGCCCTGTGGGAAAGCCTCGTGGGACAGCCTCGAGGGAAAGCCACAGATCCCTTGATCCACACGACGGGAAGCGTGACACTGCTGCTACAGCTCGGGAGGAAAGCGCACGTGCATGCCCCCACTCGAGACGAGGACTGACTCCCCTGGGGAGACTCCAGAAGTACCCAAGATGCATGTCAGCCCTGGAGAGAATCCTAAGGTTCCGCAAGCGACTCCACACAAGGTCTTAGCCTGGCATCGACGGGAGAGGAACAGCGACAGGCCCTCTAGCAACTCGCATGGGGACTGGCCTTTCCTGAGGTCACCAGAGCGGGTCCATGAGGTCCCCGTCGTAAGTCAAGAGCACCTGCCACAACTCGGTAAAATCCAGGAGGTTCTCCCCTGCAGGCGAGATGAGGCCCCGTTTCCACTGAGGTGTCTCCAGGCTAATCACACTTGACCTCTGGAACTTCCAAAGAGTCTTTCACAGCCATGCTGCAACTCAAGAAGTTCCCCGACATACCCGTCTCCACTCAAGAGGAAGCACGAGGGTCCCGGCCACATGCAGAGGAGCTCCATTTCCGGCTCGTAGCTCGAGAGGACGGATCCTTTCCCTGCTTGGTCGGGAAAGAATTCCCGGCATTCCCATCGCATCTCAAGAGGAGGCGCTCTCCAAAGGAAAGGGAGAGGAACTGCAGGGTCGTGCCACCATTCCAAGACTCCCCCAGATATCTCAGTCCGTTCCACAGGAACCTGTTTTCCCTGCACTGCCTCGGCTTTCACGCCGAGGATCGACTCACACCACCGTGACACGTGGACAGCCCTGTGGGAAAGCCTCGTGGGAAAGACTCGAGGGAAAGCCACAGATCCCTTGGTCCACGCAAGGGGAAGCGTGACACTGCTGCTACAGCATGGGAGGAAAGGGCACGCTCATGCCCCCACTCTAGACGAGACCTGACTCCTTTGTGGAGACTCCAGAAGTACTCCAAAATCCATGTCAGCACTGGAGAGGAATCCTCAGCTTCCGGCCCCGACTCCACACAAGGTCTTAGGCCCCAGCATCGACGGGAGAAGAATCACGAGAGGCCCCCTAGCAACACGCATGATAACTGGCCTTTCCTGCGGCCTCCAGAGCGGGTCCCTGAATCCCCGTCGTAACTCGAGAGCACCTGCTGAAACTCGGGAATATCCAGGAGCCCTCTCCATTCCAGGCGACATGAGGCCCATTTCCACTGAGGCATCTCGAGACTAACCACACCTAACCTCTGGAACTTCCAAAGGGTCCTTCACACCCTTGCTGCAACTCAGGAAGTTCCCCGACATACCCGTTCCTCTTCACGTTCTGCCATAATGGTGGTGTCATCTGCATATCTAAGTTGATTGATATTTCTACCGGCAATCTTGATTCCAGCTTATGTATCTTCCCATCCCAGCATTTTTCATGATGTACTCTGCATAGAAGTTAAATAAACAGGGTGACAATATACAGCCTTGACATACTCCTTTTCCTTTTTGGAACCAGTCTGTTGTTCCATGTCCTGCTCTAACTGTTGCTTCCTGACCTTCATCCAGATTTCTCAAGAGGCAGGTTAGGTGGTCTGGTATTCCCAATCTCTTTCAGAATTGTGGCTAAAACAACAGTATAAGGACCTTTCCGATGTCAGGCCAAGGAATTGTGTTTCCAGTCATTGAGCCACACCTGATCACTGAGCACAAATTCATGAATCTGTTCCTCAAGGGAAATGATATTCTTTTTTATACAAACTTAGTTACCTGATTTATTACCTTACCTAATTTTTCCATCTGCTGTGAAATCCCACCCCCTTACTTGTGGCAAATCTGCTAACACCTGCCTCACTGTGGAGGCGTCTCCCATAGAAAATTTCATAAGGACAACAACTGTGGGAACGTGCGGTTACCCGTAATATGAGTAAGTCTGCCGGAAGCAAGCCCATCCATGTACAGTCAGTCTCTATGATCCATTTTGAAAGTGTCTCTTCAAGAGTTTGGTTGTTTCTTTCCACCATTCCAGAACACTGGGGCCTATATGCTGTATGTAATTTCCACTGATATTTAGAGCTTCACATACCTGTTAATTAACGCGGGCTACAAAGACAGGGCCATTGTCGGATTCTATACTGGTTGGAAACCCAAGTCTGGAATTATTTCTCAAATCAGCGAGCTACTTCATTTTCTTTTTCAGATCAGGTAGGGAAGGCCTCTGCCCAACCGGAGAAGGTACCTACTATTCTAGTAAGTCATGATAACAGGTGACTGCCTTTGCTTCCCCGAAGGACACTCGCTTTCCCTGCATCCTGAGAACTCCACGTCTCAGCCAGTTGGAAAAGCGCTTCTTGGAGGTCATTATTCAGGGGCAACTTCCCCTGGAGCCCGGGGCCATAGGGAGCGGCTCCACACTCCCAGGGAAAGGCAGAGCCACAGCCACACATCTGTCCCATCCCCTTTGCTCTGTAGGAGAGCTCTAGTGAGCCTAGGTCTGTCAGGAAAATTCTTGGCTCCTATGGGGACACATTCTATGTGTGAAACTGCATCCAGGACCTAGGGGCCACAGGGCGCCTGTTCTCTCGGGGGCGGAGGGGTGGGGGCCTGAAGCAGTGCGGCCCAGCAACAGCTTCCACATCCATCCAATTGCTCTTTTCTTACCTCTGATAGAACTAGCTTTGTTCCAGCCTTTGGCAATTTGGAGGCAAGCGGGCCCCACTTCCTCCCCAAGGAGGCATGGGACCTACTTTGAGTGGAAAGGCCCCTCACGGAGCTGAACCCAGGAAGGCACCCAGTCATGTCTGACACATTCCTGCATCCTGCTTCTTCATGAGCAATACCGCTATAAGCTAGGCATGTCTTTCCAAGGCTCAGAAAGGACAGGGGAGATGCATGGTGCTGCCTCTGGAATTTCGGTCCTCTGAGCAGACCTGGAGGTCTCCCCTTGAAGGAGCTAACCAGTTTCTTCCAAATACAGCTTGCAAACACACACTGGGTGGCTGCCTCTTCTTCCCTGAAGGACGATCACTTTCCCCGCATCCTGTGAACTCTGCATCCCAGCCTGCTGGAAAAGCGCTTCTTGGAGGTCATTTTCAGGACAATTTTCCCTGGAGCCCGGGGCCGTAGGGAGGGCCCCATGCTCGCTGGAAAGGCAGAGTCACATCCACAGTCTGTTCTACCCCTTTTGCCCTGTAGGAGAGCTCTAGTGAGCCTAGGTCTGTCAGGAAAATTCTTGGCTCCTATGGGGACACACCCTGTGTGTTAACCTGCATATCGGACCTAGGGGCCACAGGGCGCCTGTTCCTCTCGGGGGACCCTGAAGTGGGCGCCAGCAACAGCCTGAACATCCATCGATTGCTCTTTTCTTCCTTCTGATAGAGCTAGCTTTGCTTCTCGCTTTGGCATTTCGGAAGCCAGGGGGAGCCCCACCGCTGTTGTCCTGGGGTCTATTGGAGGTACCGGTCTATTGGACCCCAGCATGGCACCCGACCCCCTCAGACACACTCCCGCAGCCTCCTTCCCCATGGGCAGGACTGTTCTGACCTAGGAATGTGTTCCCAAGGCTCAGAAAATGCAGGGAGACACACGGCCCTGACTCTGGAACTGAGGACTTTGGAGCAGGCCTGGAGGTCTGACGTCTGAGACGCCAAACACTTGCTGCAAGATACAGGTGTGAAAACACACTCTCTGGGGCTGCCTTTCCTTCCTCCAAGGAAGAGAGTTCTCAGTGGGCTGAGAGTCACACAGGCTGAAAAGCACTTGCTGGAGATTATTTTTCATTGGCCATCCTGAGGCCCTGTGCTCAGGGAGGGCTCCCTCCCTCCCAGGGAAAGTCAAAGGAAGCTCCAAACGGCTGTTCAATCATGTTTCTGAGAGAGTCATTGAAGGCAGGTTTATAAGAAGTTCAAGGGTCCCCAAGGAGAGAGGGGTCTAGAATTCTCAAACTGTTTTTCCCTCTACATTCCTTAGGATTATATAACAATCATGCATCCTTCTTGAGGACGGGACTAATCCTGTTATCTTAAAATGTCAATTATGGGAGTAGTCTTTACAACCTCCAGACATAACTTATTGGAGAGTATATAACTCCATTACTAACACTAGCAAGGGGGTACGCTTTCTGCCCCTTGTGATGTCTCTGTCAGAAGCTTTTTCTATCTCCTTTATCCTTTAATAAAACTCTATTGCACAAAAGCTCTGAGCAATCAAGCCTCGTCTTGGGCCCTGGATTGAATTCTTCTCCTCCATAAGCCAGAATCCCAGCATCTTTTCGTGGTTCAGCAACAATATTTCATTTCCTCTGCAGGAGAGAGCTAGTGAGCTTAGGTCTGTCTGGAACATTCTTTGATCCTGTGGGGAAAATATCCTGTGCACACATCTGGATACTGGGCCTAGAGGCCAAAATTCGCATTTCTTTCCCGGGGAGCCCTAACGTGGGTGTGACTTAGCAACTGCTTGAAAATCCATCCCATTGCTGTTTTCCTCCTTCTGACAGAGCTAGCTTTGTTCCCTGCTTTGGGATGTCTCAACCGAAGGGCGTCCATAGCTACTCGCCTGGGGCCCATTGGATGTGCAAGGTGCCCTCGACTAGGTGACCCTAGCATGGCACTCAGCCCGCTCAGACACACTCCCGAGGCTTCTTTCTCATGGGAAGCACTGCTCCAACCTAGGAATGTGTCTGCAATGCTTGGAAAGTGCAGTGAGACACACAGCCCTGACTCTGCAATTGAGGCCCTCAGAGCAAGCCTGCAGCTCTGATGTCTGAGAAGCAAAACACTTGCTGCAAAGAGAGGCCTGAAAACACACTCTCTGTGGATGACTTTCCTTCCTCTAAGGAAGATAGTTTTCCCAGTCTCCTGCTTCCTGAATGTCACACAGCTGGAATGCGCTTGCTTTGGAGGTCGTGATTCAGTGGCAATGACCCCTGAGGCCCTTTGCCCAGGGAGGGCTCCCACACTCACAGGCAAATCAAAGCAACTTCCAAGTGAGTCAGCTCTTCACATCAAGTGGCCAAAGTATTGGAGTTTCAGGTTCAGTATTAGTCCTTCCAATGTATATTCAGACCTGATTTCCTTTAGGATGGAGTGGTTGCGTCTCCTTGTAGTCTAAGCGACCTACAAGCATCTTCTCCAACACCACAGTTCAAAAGCATCCAATTTTCAGCTGTCACTTTCTTTATTAGTACATCTTTCATATCCATCCATGACATATGGAAAAACCATAGCCTTGACTGGATGGATCTTTGTTGGCAAAGCAACGTCTCGGCTTTTTAATATGCTGTCTAGTTTGGTCATCACTTTTCTTCCAAGTCATAAATACGTTTTAAGTTCATGGAGGCAGACATCACCTGCAGTGATTTCCAAGCCCCCCAAAATAGTCTGCTGCTGTTTCCAATGTTTTCCCATCTATTTGCCATGAAGTGATGAGACTGGATGCAATGATTTTAGTTTTCTGAATGCTGAGCTTTAAGCTAACTTTTTCACTCTCCTCTTTCACTTTCATCAGGAGACTCTTTAGTTCTTTCTTCACTTTCTGCCATAAGGGTGGTGTCATCTGCATATCTGAGATTCTTGATATTTCTCCCAGCAATCTGGATTCCAGCGTGTGCTTCCTCCAGCCCAGTGTTTCTCATGATGTACTCTGCATATAAGTTAAATAAGCAGGGTGACAATACACTGCCTTGACATATTCCTTTTCCTATTTTAGAACCAGTCTGTTGTTCCATGTCCAGTTCGAACTGTTTCTTCCTGACCTGCATACAGTTTCTCCAAGAGACAGGTCAGGTGGTCTGGGTATTCCCATCTCTTTCAGAATTTTTCCCAGTTTATTGTGATCCACACAGTCAAAGGCTTTGGCATAGTCAATAAAGCAAGAAATAGATGTCTTTTTTTCTGGAACTCTCCTTGCTTTTTCAATGATCCAGTGGATGTTGGCAGTTTTGATCTCTGGTTTCTCTGGCATGTTTTAAATCCCTCTTGAACATTTGGAAGTTCACAGTTCATTGAACTTGGAGAATTTTGAGCATTACTTTACTAGTGTGTGAGATGAGGCAA
>NW_017216457.1:0-13183 GCF_001704415.2 Capra hircus
AAAAGAGAGAGATTATGCGGAGTTGGTTTGTGGGCATTCCCGAATTCCTCTCTCCCGTCGATGCTGGCGCCTTATACCTTGTGTGGAGTCGGTGCCGGACTAAATCTCTCCAGTGCTTACATGGTTCTTGGGGTACTTCTGGAGTCTCCCAGGTGAGTCAGTCCTCATCTCTATTGGGGCATGTATGTGCACTTTCTCCAGAGCTGTAGCAGCAGTGTCACGCTTCCCTTCGCGAGGATCCAGGGATCTGTGGCTTTATCTGGAGGCTTTCCCACGATGCTTTTTCATGAGGAATTCCACAGGGCTGTCCCACGTGCCACCGTGGTGTGAGTCGTTCCTCGGATTGAAAGTCGAGGCAGTGCAGGGAAAACAGGTTTCCCTGGAATGGACTGAGAAATCTGGGGGACTCTGGGAATGGTGGCACCACCCTGGAGTTCCTCTCGCCTTTCCTGTGGTGAGCGGCTCTCTTGAGATGCGACGGGAACGCCGGAAATTCTTTCCCGACCACGCAGGGAAAGGATCCCTCCTCTCGAGCTAGGAGGCGGAAAGGGGGCTCCTCTGGATGTGGGCGGGACAATCGTGCTTTCTCTCGAGTGGAGACGGTATGTCGGGAACTTCTTGAGTTGCAGCAAGGGTGTGAAGGACCTTTGGAAGTTCCAGAAGTTTAGGTGTGATTAGCCTCGAGACGCCTCACCGGAAATGGGCCTCATCTAGAATGGAGGGGAGAACCTCCTGGTTTTTTCTCGAGTGGCGGCAGGTGCTCTGGACTTACGACGGGGACCTCAGGGACCCGCTCTGGTGGCTCAGAAAAAGGCCAGTCCCCATGCGAGTTGCTCGGGGGCCGCTCGGATTCCTCTCCTGTCGATGCCGTGGACTAAGACCTTGTGTGGATTTGGTGCCGGAACCTGAGGATTCCTCTCCCGTATGACATGGGTCTTGGGGACTTCTGGAGTCTCCCCAGGGGAGTCAGTCCTCGTCTCGAGTGGGGGCATGCACGTGGGCTTTCCTCCCGAGCTGTAGCCGCAGTGTCACGCTTCCTTTGCGAGGATCAAGGGATCTGTGTCTTTTCCCTCGAGGCTTTCCCATGAGGCTTTACCTCGAGGCTTTCCAACAGGGCTGTCCTCGTGCCACCGTGGTGGTGTAGTCGATCGTCGGCTTGAAAGTCAAGGCAGTGCAGGGAAAACAGGTTTCCCTGGAATAGACTGAGACATCTGGGGGCTCAGGGAATGGTGGCACGACCCTGGAGTTCCTCTCGCCTTTCCTGTGGAGAGCGCCTCTTCTTGAGATGCGAAGGGAACTCCGGAATTCTTTCCCGACCACGCAGGGAAAGGATCCCTCCTCTCGAGCTAGGAGGCGGAAACGGGGCTCCTAAGGATGAGGGCGGCACTCTCGTGCTTCCTCTCGAGTGGACGGGTATGTCGGGGAACTTCTTGAGTTGCAGCAAAGGTGTGAAGGACCCTTTGAAAGTTCCAGAGTTTAGGTGTGATAAGCCTCGAGACTCCTCAGCGGAAATGGGCCTCATCTCGCCTGGAGGGGAGAACCTCCTGGATTTTCTCGAGTTGCCGCAGGTGCTCTCGGCTTCCGACGGGGACCTCAGGGACACGCTCTAGTGCCTCAGGAAAGGCCCGTCCCCATGCGAGTTGCTCGTGGGCCTCTAGCGATTCCTCTCCCGTCTATGCCGGGGCCTGAGACATTGTGTGGAGTCGGTGCCGGAACCTGAGGATTCCTCTCCAGTTCTGACATGGATCTTGGGGTACTTCTGGAGTCTCCCAGGGGAGTCAGTCCTCGTCGCGAGTGTGGCGTGCACGTGCGCTTTCCTCCCGAGCTTTAGCAGCAGTGTCACGCTTCCCTTTGCGTGGATCCAGGGATCTGTGGCTTTCTCAGTAGGCTTTCCCCACGAGGCCTTTCCCACTAGGCTTTTCACAGGGCTCTCCCTCGTGCCACCGAGTTCTGAGTCGATCCTCGGCTTGAAAGTCGAGGCATTGCGGGGAAAACAGGTTTTCCCTGGAATCGACTGAGACATCTGGGGGCTCTGGGAATGGTGGCACGACCCTGAGTTCCTCTCGCCTTTCCTGTGGAGAGCGCCTCTTCTTGAGATGGGACGGGAACGCCGGAAATTCTTTCCCGACCACGAAGGGAAAGGATCCCTCCTCTCGAGCTATGAGGCTGAAACGGGGCTCTTCTGGTTGTGGGCGGGACTCTCGTGCTTCCTTTCGAGTGGAAACGGGTATGTTTGGGAACTTCTTGAGTTGCAGCAAATGGTGTGAAGGGCCCTTTGGAAGTTCCAGAGGTTAGGTGTGATTAGCCTCGAGATGCCTCAGCGCAAATGGGTCTCATCTCGCCTGGAGGGGAGAACCTCTTGGATTTTCTCGAGTTGCGCCAGGTGCTCTCGACTTACGACGGGGACCTCAGGGACCCCGCTTTGGTGGCCTCAGGAAAGGCCAGTCCCCATGCAAGTTGCTCCGGGAGCCTCTCGTGATGTCTCTCCCTCTCCAAAGCTGTCTTGGATCTTGACTGGCCTTTCCTGAGGCCACCAGAGCGGGTCCCTGCGGTCCCCATTGTAAGTCGAGAGCACCTGCCGCAACTGGAGAAAATCAAGGATGTTCTCCCCTCCAGGCAAAATGAAGCCTATTTCCGGCTGACACATCTCAAGGCTAAGCACACTTAAACTTTGGAACTTCCAAAGGGTCCTTCACACCCTTGCTGCAAATCAAGAAGTTCCCCGACATACCCGTCTGCACTTAAGAGGAAGCACGATAGTTCCGCCCACATCCCAGAGGAGCCCCGTTTCCGCCTCATAGCTCGAGAGGAGGGATCCTTTCCCTTCGAGGTCGGGAAAGAATTCCCGGCGTTCTCGTCGCATCTCAAGAGGAGGGCGCTCTCCACAGGAAAGGCGAGAGGAACTCCAGGGACATGCCACCATTCTCCGAGTCCCCCAGATGTCTCAGTCCATTCCAGGGAAACCTGTTTCCCCGCACTGACTCGACTTTCAAGCCGAGGATCGACTCACACCACTGTGGCACGTGGGACAGCCCTGTGGGCAAAGCCTCGTGGGAAAGCCTCGTGGGAAAGTCTCGAGGGAAAGCCACAGATACCTTGATCCACGTGATGGGAAGCGCAACACTGCTGCTACCGCTCGGGAGGAAAGCGCACGTGCATGACCCCAGTCGAGCCGAGGACTGACGCAAGCTTGGGAGACTCCAGAAGTACGCCAAGATCCATGTCAGCACTGGAGAGGAATCCTCAGGTTCCGGTCCCGGACTCCACACAAGGTCTTAGGCCCCGGCATCGACGGGAGAGGAATCCTGAGAGGCCCCCTAGCACCTCGCATGGGGACTGGCCTTTCCTGAGGTCACCAGAGCGGGTCCCTGATGTCTCCGTCGTAACTCGAGGGCACCTGACGCAACTCGAGAAAATCCAGGAGGTTCTCCCCTGCAGGCGAGATGAGGCCCGTTTCCACTGAGGTGTCTCGAGGCTAATCACACGTGAACTCTGGAACTTCAAAAGGGTCTTTCACAGTCATGCTGTAACTCAAGAAGTTCCCCGACATACCCGTCTCCACTCAAGAGGAAACACGAGGGTCCCGGCCACATCCAGAGGAGCTCCGTTTCCGGCTCGTAGCTCGAGATGAGGGATCCTTTCCCTACATGGTCGGGAAAGAATTTCCGGAATTCCCATCGCATCTCAAGAGGAGGCGCTCTCCAAAGGAAAGGGGAGAGGAACTGCAGGGTCGTGCCACCATTCCAAGACTCCCCCAGATGTCTCAGTCCATTCCACAGGAACCTGTTTTCCCTGCACTGCCTCGGCTTTCACGCCGAGGATCGACTCCCACCACCGAGACACGTGGACAGCCCTGTGGGAGAGCCTCGTGGGAAAGACTCGAGGGAAAGTCACAATCCCTTGGTCCACGCAAGCAGAAGCATGACACTGCTGCTACAGCATGGGAGGAAAGGGCACACTCATGCCCCCACTCGAGACGAGGCCTGAATCCCCTGGGGAGACTCCAGAGGTACCCCAAGATCCATGTCAGCACTGGAAAGGAATCCTCAGGTTCTGGCACCGACTGCACACAAGGTCTTAGGCCCCGACATCGAAGGGAGAGGAATCCCGAGAGGCCCCCGAGCAACTCGCATGGGGACTGGCCTTTCCTCAGGCGAACAAAGCGGGTCCTTGAGGTCCAGGTCGTAAGTCGAGAGCACCTGCCGCAACTCGAGAAAATCCAGGAGGTTCTCCCCTCCAGGTGAGATGAGGCCCATTTCCGCTGAGGCGTCTCGAGGCTAATCACACCTAAACTCTCGAACTTACAAAGAGTCCTTCACACCCTTGCTTCAACTCAAGAAGTTCCCCAACATACCCGTCGCCACTTGACAGGAAGCACAAGAATCCCGCCCATATCCAGTGGAGCCCCTTCTCTGCCTCATAGCTCGAGAGGAGGGATCCTTTCAGTGCGTGGTCGGGAAAGAATTCCCTGCATTCCCATCGGCATCTGAAGAGGAGGCGCTCTCCACAGGAAAGGCGAGAGGAACTCCAGGGTCGTGCCACCATTCCCAGAGTCCCCAAGATGTCTCAGTCCATTCCAGGGAAAACTGTTTTCCTGGCACTGCCTCCACTTTCAAGCCGAGGATCGACTCACACCACGGTTGCACGAGGGAAAGCCCTGTGGGAAAGCCTCGTGGAAAGCGTCGTGGTAAACCCTCGAGGGAAAGCCACTGATCCCTTGTTCCACGCGAAGGGAAGCGTGACAATGCTGCTAGAGCTCGGGAGGAAAGCGCACGTGCATACCCAAACTCGAGACCAGGACTGACTCCCCTGGGGAGACTCCAGAAGTACCCCAAGATCCATGTCAGCACTGGAGAGGAATCCTCAGGTTCCAGCACCGACTCCACACAAGGTCTTAGGCCCCGGCATCGTCGGGAGAGGAATCCCGAGAGGCCCCCGAGCAACTCGCATGGGGACTGGCCTTTCCTAAGGCCAACAGAGCGGGTCCCTATTGTGCACTTTGTAAGTTGAGAGCACCTGCCGCAACTCGAGAAAATCCAGGAGGTTCTCACCTCCAGGCGTGATGAGGCCCATTTCCGCTGAGGCGTCTCGAGGCTAATCACACATAACCTCTGAAACTTCCAAAGGGTCCTTCACACCCCTGCTGCAACTTAAGAAGTTCCCAGATAAACCCATCTCCACTCGAGAGGAAGCACGAGAGTCCCGCCCACATCCAGAGGAGCCCCGTTTCCGCCTCCTAGCTCGAGAGTAGGGATCCGTTCCCTGCGTGGTCGGGAAAGAATTCCCGGCGTTCCCGTCGCATCTCAAAAAGAGGCGCTCTCCACAGGAAAGGCGAGAGGAACTCCAGGGTGGTGCCACCATTCCCAGAGTGCCCCAGATATCTCAGTCCATTCCAGGGAAACCTGTTTTCCCTGCACTGCCTCAACTTTCAAGCCGAGGATCGACTCACACCACGGTGGCACGTGGGACAGCCCTGTGGGAAAGCCTCGTGTGAAAGCCTCATGGGAAAGCCCCGAGGGAAAGCCACTGATCCCTTGATCCCCGGGAAGGGAAGCGTGACACTGCTGCTGCAAATCGGGAGGAAAGCACACGTGCATGCCCCTACTTGAGACGAGGACTGACTCCCCTGGGGAGACTCCGGAGGTACCCCAAGATCCATGTCAGCACTGGAGAGTAATCCTCACGTTCCGGCTCCGACTCCACACAAGGTCTTAAGCCCCGGCATGGACGGGCAGAGAAATCCCGAGAGGCCCCCGAGCAACTCGCAAGGGGACTGGCCTTTCCTGAGGCCACCAGAGCGGGTCCCTGAGGTCTCCGTCGTAAGACGAGAGGACCTGCCGCAACTAGAAACAATCCAGGAGGTTGTCCCCTCCAGGCGAGATGAGGCCCATTTCCGCTGAGGCGTCTCGAGGCTAATCACACCTAACCTCTGGAACTTCCAAAGGGTCCTTCACACCCTTGCTGCAACTCAATAAGTTCCCCGACATACCTGACTCCACTCGAGAGGAAGCACGAGAATCCCGCCCACATCCAGAGGAGCCCCGTTTCCGCCTCATACCTCGAGGTCAGGTATCCTTTCCTGCATGTTCGGGAAAGAATTCCCGGTGTTCCCGTCGCATCTCATGAGGAGGCGCTCTCCACAGGAAAGGCGGAGGAACTCCAGGGTCGTGCCACCATTCCAAGAGTCCCCCAGATATCTCAGTCTGCCGGGGTCCAGCCCCGCTGGATCCAGGGAATTCGACGGATGGACGGCGTTGTCGTGGAAAGTCTTTTTTATTTATTAATGTAAGATTAGATTAAGAAATTATAGTGTAGTAAGAAGATTAACTGGAGGAAAAGGGCTGAATATCTTGGTTTACGTGGAAGGCCAATAAAATTCCAGACAAAGAATTTTCACCATCTACGTTGGGCCACCAGCCCCTGCTTGAATATCTAAGGGTGCCTCACCTTAAGCTCCCTTTCGTGCAGGTCTTAACAGCCAGGCAAGTAAGTAGACCTGGCGAGCCTCCGCGCCCCTGGTGGAGATTCAGCCTGAAGTTAAAGTAAAAAGCAGAGAGAAGGAAAGGGAGAGAAGAAGAAAGAGAGAAAAAGACACGGGGGGAGCCTGAGTCTCAAGAAACCAGGCCGAGAGACTAGTTCGAGAAACTGGGTCCGAGAAACTGGCCCCATCCTTTATTGTTCATAAAGCCTTTTATACTTTTGATAAAACATGGAGTTTCAATGGGTAACACAAAATTATGTAGCGTTTGCACCCCAGACTCTTTCTGTACATCATTTTGTATACAAAAGGTCTCTGGTGATTTACATTATCTTCTGGCCAAGAGGCTTGTTAAACACTTTTTGGCTCTCTTCCTTAATGAATGTTAATTTTGTTTCCTCTGAAGTGTTTTTCTTTAATCTGCATTTCCTTAAAGCATTAAAGTTACATCTCTATAAAACAAAGGTGCAGTGGGTTATAACAAAGAAGGTACTTAACTCAAAGATCTAATGTTCCTAATACCAGGTCTACTACTTGTTTTTTTTAATATACCAACTCTATCTAAAAATAAAGGATATGAAAATTTAGCAGCAAGCATTGACCCAAAAAATGAAACTTTTAATCAGTCCTATTATAAAGATTTTGACTCCTCGGATGCCCCTACATTCCTAGGATGCTTTAAGCTTCCTGTGCCTCCTGGGGAAAGGAGGCCTCAAACAATCACATGCCCAGCTGTACGAGTCCTGCAGGCAGGCTAGAAAGCATTCAGAGGGGTTTTTTGGATTGAAACACTCTTTCAAATGCTGAAGACTAAAGCCCTGAATTGACTTTTTCCAGAAAAATGTCAGAAGAGTGGAAAAGCAGAGCAAAAAAGCCGGCAGATTTTTTGTTGGGGTATGTGCGTAGGAACTTCCAGAGGGGTCCCTGAAGTCTGAACACACCATGCCTATGTCACTTTTCTTCCTCATGACGTTATCACGGACGGGAGTCCTCATACTGGCTCCCAGCATCAGTCCAATCCAGAGGAACCTGTTTTTCCCTGCACTGCCTCGACTTTCACGCTGAGGATCAACTCACACCACGGTGGCACGAGGGAAAGCCCTGTGAGAAAGCCTCGTGGGAAAGCCTCCAGGGAAAGCCACAGATCCTTGATCCACACGACGGGAAGCGTGACCCTGCTGCTACAGCTCGGGAGGAAAGCACACGTGCGTGCCCTCACTTGAGAGGAGGATTGACTCTCCAGGGGAGACTCCAGAAGAGCCCCAATATCCATGTCAGCACTGCAGAGGAAACCTCAGGTTCCGGCCCCGAACCACACAAGTTGTTCGGCCCGGGCATCAACAGGAGAGTTATCAAGAGAAGCCCCCAGCATCTGGCATGGGGACTGGCCTTTGATGAAGCCACCAGAGCGGGTCCCTGACGTCCCCGTCGTAAGTCGGGAGCACCTGCCGCAACTCGAGAAAATCCAGGAGGTTCTCCCCTCCAGGCGAGATGAGGCCCATTTCCAATGAGGTGTCTCGAGGCTAATTACATCTAAATCTCTGGAACTTCCAAAGGGTCCTTCACACCCTTGCTGCAACTCAAGAAGTCCCCGACATTCCCATCTCCACTCGAGAGGAAACACGAGGGTCCTGCCCACATCCAGAGTAGCCCCGTTTCATCCTCCTAGCTAGAGATGAGGGATCCTTTCCCTGCTTGGTCGGGAAAGAACTTCCGGCATTCCCGTCGCATCTCAGGTGGAGGCGCTCTCCACAGGAAGGGAGAGAGGAACTCCATGGTCGTGCCACCATTTCAAGCGTCCCCAGATGTCTTCAGTCCATTCCAGAGGATCTTGTTTTTACAGAGTGCCTAAACTTTCATGAGCCGAGGATCGCCTCACACCACGGTGGCACGGGGGACAGCCCTGTGGGAAAGCCTCGTGGGAAAGCCTCTAGGAAAAGCCTAGAGGAAAAGCCACAGATCCATTGATCCACGCGACGGGAAAGCATGACACTGCTGCTACAGCTCGGGAGGAAGGGGCATGCGCATGCCCCCACTCGAGACGAGGACTGATTCCCCTTGGGAGACTTCAGAAGTATCCCAAAAACATGTCAGCACTGGAGAGGAATACTCAGGTTCTGGCCCCCACTCCACACAAGGTCTTGGGCCCCGGCATCTACCGGTGAGGAATCCCGAGACGGCCCTCTAGCAACTCACATGGGAACTGGTCTTTCCTAAGGCCAACAGAACGGGTCCCTGAGGGTCCCCGTCGTAAGTCGAGAGCACCTGCCACAACTCGAGAAAATGAAGGAGATTCTGCCCCTTCAGGCGAGATGAAGCCCATTTCCACTGAGACGTCTCGAGGCTAATCACACCTAACCTCTGGAACTTCCAAAGGGTCCTTCACACCATAGCTGCAACTCAAGAAGTTCCACGAGAGACCCGTCGCCACTCCATAGGAATCACCAGGGTACCACCCACATCCAGAGGAGCCCCAATTACCACCTCCTAGCTCAATGTGAGGGATCCTTTCCCTGATTGGCCGGGAAAAAATTCCTGTCGTACCTGTCGCATCTCCAAGAGGAGGCACGCTCCAGCAAGAAAGGTGAGAGGAACTCCAGGGTCGTTCCACCATTCCAAGAGTCCCCCAGATGTCTCAGTCCTTTCCAGAGGAACTTGTTTACCCTTGCACTGCCTCGACGTTCACGGGGAGGACTGACTCACACGATGGTGGCACGTGGGACAGCCCTGTGGGAAAGCCTCGTGGGAAAGCTCGTGGGAAGCCTCGAGGGAAAACAAGAAACCCCTTGATCAACCCAACGGGAAAATTGACTGTGCTCCTAATGCTCGGGAGAAAAGCGCACGTGCATGCCCCCATTGGAGATGAAGATGACTACCCTGTGGAGACTCCAGTAGTACCCCAAGATCCATGTCAGCACTGGAGAGGAAACCTCAGGTTCGGGCACCGATTCCAAACAAGGTCTTAGGCCCCGTCATCGACCGGAGAGGAATCCCGAGAGGCCCCTTAGCAACTCCAAGTCGACTGGCATTACCTGAGCGGACCAGAGCGGGTTACATAAGTCCCGGTCGTAACTGGAGAGCACCTGCTGAAACTCGAGAAAACCCAGGAGGTTCTCCCCTGCAGGCGAGATGAGGCCCATTTCCGCTGAGGCGTCTCGAGTCTAATCACACCTAACCTCTGGAACTTCCAAAGGGTCCTTCACACCCTTGCTGCAACTCAAGAAGATCCGACATACCCTCCCACTCGAGAGGAAGAACAAGAGTCCCGCCCACATCCAGAGGAGCCCCCGTTTCAGCCTCGTACCTCGCGGTCAGGTATCCTTTCCCTGTATGTTCCGGAAAGAATTCCCGGTGTTCCCGTCGCATCTCATGAGGAGGCGCCTCTCCACAGGAAAGGCGAGAGAAACTCCAGTGTCGTGCCATCATTCCAAGAGTCCCCCAGATATCTCAGTGTGCCGGTGTCCAGCCACGCTGCATCCAGGGAATTTGACGGATGGACGGCGTTGACGTGGAAAGTCTTGTGTATTTATTAATGTAAGATTAGATTAAGAAATTATAGGGTAGTAAGAAGATTAACTGGAGGAAAAAAGGCTGAATAGCTAGGTTACAAGGAAGGCCAATAAAATTCCCGACAAGGAATTTCTGGCGGACTCTGGGAATGGTGGCACGACCCTCGAGTTCCTCTGTGACTTTCACACTAGGCTTTCCACAGGGCTTTCCCACGAGTCTTATCCACAGGGCTGTCCCACGTGCCACCGTGGTGTGAGTCGATCCTCGGCTTGAAAGTCGAGGCAGGGCAGGGAAAAAGGTTTCCCTGGAATGGACTGAGACATCTGGGGGACTCTGGGAATGGTTGCACGACCCTGGAGTTCCTCTCGCCTTTCCTGTGGAGAGCACCTCCTCTTGAGATGCGACGGGACGCCGGGAATTCTTTCACGACCACGCAGGGAAAGGATCCCTCCTCTCGAGCTAGGAGGCGGAAACGTGGCTCCTCTGGATGTGGGCGGGACTCTCGTTCTTCCTCTCGAGTGGAGACGGGTATGTCGGGGATCTTCCTGAGTTGCAGCAAGGGTGTGAAGGACCCTTTGGAAGTTCCAGAGGTTAGGTGTGATTAGTCTCGAGACGCCTCAGCGGAAATGGGCCTCATCTCGCCTGGAGGTGAGAACCTCCTGGATTTTCTCTCGAGTTGCGGCAGGTGCTCTCGACTTACGACGGGGACCTCAGGGACACGCTCTGGTGGCCTCAGGAAAGGCCAGTCCCCATGCGAGTTGCTCTGGGGCCTCTCGGGATTCCTCTCCCCTCGATGCCGGGGCCAAAGATCTTGTGTGGAGTCGGTGCCGGAACCTGAGGATTTCTCTCCAGTGCTGACATGGATCTTGGGGTACTTCTGGAGTCTCTCCAGGGGAGTCAGTCCTCGTCTCGAGTGGGGCATACATTTGCGCTTTCCTCCCGAGCTGTAGCAGCAGTGTCACGCTTCCCTTCGCGTATATCAAGGGATCTGTGGCTTTCCCACGAGGCTTTCGCAAAGGGCTGTCCCAAGTGCCACCGTGGTGTGAGTTATCCTCGGCTTGAAAGTCGAGGCAGTGCAGGGAAAACAGGTTTCCCTGGAATGGACTGAGACATCTGGGGACTCTGGGAATGTGGCACGACCCTGGAGTTCCTCTCGCCTTTCCTGTGGAGAGCGCCTCCTCTTGAGATGCGACGGGAACGCCGGGAATTCTTTCCCGACCACGCAGGGAAAGGATCCCTCCTCTCGAGCTAGGAGTCGGAAACGGGGCTCCTCTGGATGTGGGCGGGACTCTCGTGCTTCCTCTCGAGTGGAGACGGGTATGTCGGGGAACTTCTTAGGTTGCAACAAGGGTGTGAAGGACGCTTTCGAAGTTCCAGAGGTAAGATGTGATTAGCCTCGAGACGCCTCAGCGGAAATGGGCCTCATCTCGCCCGGAGGGGAGAACCTCCTGGATTTTCTCGAGTTGCGGCAGGTGCTCTCGACTTAGGTCGGGGACCTCAGAGACCCGCTCTGGTGGCCTCAGAAAAGGCCAGTCCCCATGCGAGTTGCTCGGGGCCTCTCGGTATTCCTCTCCCGTCGATGGCGGGGCCTAAGACCTTGTGTGGAGTCGGTGCCGGAACCTTAAGATTCCTCTCCCGTGCTGACATGGATCTTGGGTACTTCTGGAGTCTCCCCAGGGGAGTCAGTACTCGTCTCCATTGGGGGCATGCAGGGGCCATTTCCTCCCGAGCTGTAGCGGCAGTGTCACGTTTCCCTTCGCGTGGATCAAGGGATCTGTGGCTTTCCCTCGAAGCCTTCCCTCGAGGCTTTCCCACGAGGCTTTCCCACTGGTCTGTCCCACGTGCCACCGTTGTGTGAGTCGATCCTCGGCTTGAAAGTCGAGGCAGTGCAGGGAAAACAGGTTTCCCTGGAATGGACGGAGATATCTGGGGGACTCTGGAATGGTGACACGACCCTGGAATTCCTCTCGAATTTCCAGTGGAGAGCGCCTCCTCTTGAGATGCGACGGGAACGCCGGGAATTCTGTCCCGACCACGCAGGGAAAGGATCCCTCCTCTCGAGCTATGAGGCGGAAACGGGGCTCCTCTGGATGTCGGCGGGGTTCTCGTGCTTTCTCTCGAGTGGAGACGAGTATGTCGGGGAACTTCTTGAGGTGCAGCAAGGGTGTGAAGGACCCTCTGGAAGTTCCAGAGGTTAGGTGTGATTAGCCTCGAGATGCCTCAACGGAAATGGGCATCATCTCGCCTGGACGGGAGAACCTCCTGGATTCTCTCGAGTTGCGGCAGGTGCTTTCGAGTTACGACGGGGACCTCAGGGACCCGGTCTGGTGGCCTCAGGAAAGGCCTGTCCCCATGCGAGTTGCTCGGGGTGTCTCCGGATATTCTCCCATCGATGACGGGGCACAAGACCATGTGTGGTGTCGGTGCCGGAACCTGAGGATTCCTCTCCAGTGCTGACATGGATCTTGGGGTACTTCTGGAGTCTCCCCAGGGGAGTCAGTCCTCGTCTCGAGTGGGGGCATGCACGTGCGCTTTCCTCCCGAGCTGTAGAAGCAGTGTCACGCTTCCCTTCGCGTGGATCAAGGGATCTGTGGCTTTCCCTCGAGGCTTTCCCACGAGGCTTTCCCACAGGGCTGTCCCACGTGCCACCGTGGTGTGAGTCGAACCTCGGCTTGAAAGTCGAGGCAGTGCAGGGAGAACAGGTTTCCCTGGAATGGACTGAGACATCCGGGGACTCTGGGAATGGGGGCACTACCAAGGAGTTCCTCTCGACTTTCCTGTGGAGAGCGCATCCTCTTGAGATGCGACGGGAAGGCCGGAAATTCTTTCCCGACCATGCAGGAAAGGATCCCTCCTCTCGAGCTAGGAGGCGGAAACCGGACTCCACTGGATGTGGGTGGGACTCTCGTGCTTCCTCTCGAGTGGAGACGGGTATGTCGGGGAACTTCTTGAGTTGCAGCAAGGGTGTGAAGGAACCTTTGAAGTTCCAGAGGTTAGGTGTGATTAGCCTCCAGACGCCTCAGCGGAAATGCCTCATCTCGCCTGGAGGGGAGAACCTCCTGGATTTTCTCGAGTTGCGGCAGGTGCTCTCGACTTATGACGGGGACCTCAGTGACCCGCTCTGGTCGCCTCAGTAAAGGCCAGTCGATCGACGCGGGAGAGGAATCCAGAGGCCCACGAGCACCTTGCATGGGG
>NW_017216458.1:0-13181 GCF_001704415.2 Capra hircus
GGGCCTCTCGATTCCTTCCATCGATGCCTCGGCCTAAGATCTTGTGTGGAGTCCGTGCCGGAACCTGAGGATTCCTCTCCAGTGCTGACATGGTCTTGGGTACTTCTGGAGTCTCCCCAGGGGAGTCAGTCCTCGTCTCGAGTGGGGCATGCACGTGCGCTTTCCTCCCGAGCTGTAGCAGCATTGTCACACTCCCTTTGCGTGGATCTAGGGATCTGTGGCTTTCCTCGAGGCTTTCCCACGAGGCTTTCCACAGGGCTGTCCCACGTGCCACCGTGGTGTGAGTGGATCCTCGGCTTGAAAGTCGAGGCAATGCAGGGAAAATAGGTTTCCCTGGAATAGACTGAGAATCTGTGGCACTCTGGGAATGTGTCACGACCCTGGAGATCCCCTCGTGTTTCCTGTGGAGAGCGCCTCCTGAGATGCGACCGGAACACGGGAATCTTTCCGGACAACGCAGGGAAAGGATTCCCCTCTCGAGCTATGAGGCGGAAACGGGGCTTCTCTGGATGTGGGCAGGACTCTCGTGCTTCCTCTCGAGTGGAGACGGGTACGTCGGGAAACTTCTTGAGTTGCAGCAAGGGTGTGAAGGACCCTTTGGAAATTCCAGAGGCCAGGTGATTAGCCTCGAGACGCCTCCGCGGAAATGGCCTCATCTCGCCTGGAGGGGAACCTCCTGGCGAGCCTGAAGCCCATTTCCGCGGAGGCGTCTCAGGCTAATCAACCTGGCCTCTGGAATTTCCAAAGGGTCCTTCACACCCTTGCTGCAACTCAAGAAGTTTTCCGACGTCCTCCCTCACTCCCGTCGAGGAGCACGGAGCCTGCCCCATCCAGAGAGCCCCGTTTCCGCCTCATAGCTCGAGAGGTGAATCTTTTTCCGCGTTGTCGGAAAGAATTCCTGTTTCCGGTCGCATCTCAAAGAGGAGCGCTCTCCACAGGAAACACGAGGGGATCTCCAGGGTCGTGACAATTCCCTGAGTGGCCACAGATTTCTCAGTCTATTCCAGGGAAACCTATTTTCCCTGCATTGCCTCGACTTTCAAGCCGAGGATCACTCACACCACGGTGGCACGTGGGACAGCCCTGTGGAAAGCCTCGTGGGAAAGCCTCGAGAAAAGCCACAGATCCCTAGATCCACGCAAGGGAAGTGTGACAATGCTGCTTACAGCTCGGGAGGAAAGCGCACGTGCATGCCCCCACTCGAGACGAGGACTGACTCCCTGGGGAGACTCCAGAAGTACCAAAGATCCATGTCAGCACTGGAGAGGAATCCTCAGGTTCCGGCACGGACTCCACACAAGTCTTAGGCCCGGCATCGATGGGAGAGGAATCCGAGAGGCCCCGAGCAACTCGCATGGGGACTGGCCTTTCCTGAGGCCACCAGAGCGGGTCCCTGAGGTCCCGTCGTAAGTCGAGAGCACCTGCCGCAACTCGAGAAAATCCAGGAGGTTCTCCCCTCCAGGCGAGATGAGGCCCATTTCCGCTGAGGCGTCTCGAGGCTAATCACACCTAACCTCTGGAACTTCCAAAGGCCTTCACACCCTTGCTGCAACTCAAGAAGTTCCCCGACATACCCGTCTCCACTCGAGAGGAAGCACGAGAGTCCCGCCCACATCCAGAGGAGCCCCGTTTCCGCCTCCTAGCTCGAGAGGAGGATCCTTTCCCTGCGTGGTCGGGAAAGAATTCCCGGTTTCCGTCGCAACTCAAGAGGAGGCGCTCTCCACAGGAAAGGCGAGAGGAACTCCAGGGTCGTGCCACCATTCCCAGAGTCCCCCAGATGTCTCAGTCCATTCCAGGGAAACCTGTTTTCCCTGCACTGCCTCGACTTTCAAGCCGAGGATCGACTCACACCACGGTGGCACGTGGACAGCCCTGTGGGAAAGCCTCGTGGAAAGCCTCGTGGGAAAGCCTCGAGGGAAAGCCACAGATCCCTTGATCCCGCGAAGGGAAGCGTGACACTGCTGCTACAGCTCGGGAGGAAAGCGCACGTGCATGCCCCCACTCGAGACGAGGACTGACTCCCCTGGGGAGACTCCAGAAGTACCCCAAGATCCATGTCAGCACTGGAGAGGAATCCTCAGGTTCCGGCACCGACTCCACACAAGATCTTAGGCCCCGGCATCGACGGGAGAGGAATCCCGAGAGGCCCCCGAGCAACTCGCATGGGGACTGGCCTTTCCTGAGGCCACCAGAGCGGGTCCCTGAGGTCCCCGTCGTAAGTCGAGAGCACCTGCCGCAAACTCGAGAAAATCCAGGAGGTTCTCCCTCCAGGCGAGATGAGGCCCATTTCCGCTGAGGCGTCTCGAGGCTAATCACACCTAACTCTGGAACTTCCAAAGGGTCCTTCACACCCTTGCTGCAACTCAAGAAGTTCCCCGACATACCGTCTCCACTCGAGAGGAAGCACGAGAGTCCCGCCCACATCCAGAGGAGCCCCGTTTCCGCCTCCTAGCTCGAGAGGAGGGATCCTTTCCCTGCGTGGTCGGGAAAGAATTCCCGGCGTTCCCGTCGCATCTCAAGAGGAGGCGCTCTCCACAGGAAAGGCGAGAGGAACTCCAGGGTCGTGCCACCATTCCCAGAGTCCCCCAGATGTCTCAGTCCATTCCAGGGAAACCTGTTTTCCCTGCACTGCCTCGACTTTCAAGCCGAGGATCGACTCACACCACGGTGGCACGTGGGAAGCCCTGGGAAAGCCTCGTGGGAAAGCCTCGAGGGAAAGCCACAGATCCCTTGATCCACGCGAAGGGAAGCGTGACACTGCTGCTACAGCTCGGGAGGAAAGCGCACGTGCATGCCCCCACTCGAGACGAGGACTGACTCCCCTGGGGAGACTCCAGAAGTACCCCAAGATCCATGTCAGCACTGGAGAGGAATCCTCAGGTTCCGGCACCGACTCCACACAAGGTCTTAGGCCCCGGCATCGACGGGAGAGGAATCCCGAGAGGCCCCGAGCAACTCGCATGGGGACTGGCCTTTCCTGAGGCCACCAGAGCGGGTCCCTGAGGTCCCCGTAAGTCGAGAGCACCTGCCGCAACTCGAGAAAATCCAGGAGGTTCTCCCCTCCAGGCGAGATGAGGCCCATTTCCGCTGAGGCGTCTCGAGGCTAATCACACCTAACCTCTGGAACTTCCAAAGGGTCCTTCACACCCTTGCTGCAACTCAAGAAGTTCCCCGACATACCCGTCTCCACTCGAGAGGAAGCACGAGAGTCCCGCCCACATCCAGAGGAGCCCCGTTTCCGCCTCTAGCTCGAGAGGAGGGATCCTTTCCCTGCGTGGTCGGGAAAGAATTCCCGGCGTTCCCGTCGCATCTCAAGAGGAGGCGCTCTCCACAGGAAAGGCGAGAGGAACTCCAGGGTCGTGCCACCATTCCCAGAGTCCCCCAGATGTCTCAGTCCATTCCAGGGAAACCTGTTTTCCCTGCACTGCCTCGACTTTCAAGCCGAGGATCGACTCACATCACGGTGGCACGTGGGACAGCCCTGTGGGAAAGCCTCCCCCTCGAAAGCCTCGAGGAAAGCCACAGATCCCTTGATCCACGCGAAGGGAAGCGTGACACTGCTACAGCTCGGGAGGAAAGCGCACGTGCATGCCCCACTCGAGACGAGGACTGACTCCCCTGGGGAGACTCCAGAAGTACCCCAAGATCCATGTCAGCACTGGAGAGGAATCCTCAGGTTCCGGCACCGACTCCACACAAGGTCTTAGGCCCGGCATCGACGGGAGAGGAATCCCGAGAGGCCCCCGAGCAACTCGCATGGGGACTGGCCTTTCCTGAGGCCACCAGAGCGGGTCCCTGAGGTCCCCGTCCTAAGTCGAGAGCACCTGGCAACTCGAGAAATACAGGAGGTTCTCCCCTCCAGGCGAGATGAGGCCCATTTCCGCTGAGGCGTCTCGAGCTAAACACACCTAACCTCTGGAACTTTCAAAGGGTCCTTCACACCCTTGCTGCAACTCAAGAAGTTCCCCGACATACCCGTCTCCACTCGAGAGGAAGCACGAGAGTCCCGCCCACATCCAGAGGAGCCCCGTTTCCGCCTCCTAGCTCGAGAGGAGGGATCCTTTCCCTACGTGGTCGGGAAAGAATTCCCGCGTTCCTGTCAATCTCAAGAGGAGTCGGTCTCCACTGGAGAGGGGAGAGGAACTCCAGGATCGTGCCACCATTTCCAGAGTCCCCCAGATGTCTCAGTCCATTCCAGGGAAACCTGTTTTTCCCTGCACTGCCTCCACCTTCAAGCGAGGATCGACTCACACCACGGTGGCACGTGGGACAGCCCTGTGTGGGAAAGGCCTCGTGGGAAAGCCTCGGAGGGAAAGCCACAGATCCCTTGATCCACGCGAAAGGGAATCGTGACTCTGCTGCTACAGCTCGAGAGGAAACGCACGTTCATGCCCCGACTCAAGACGAGGACTGGACTCCCCTGGGGAGACTCCAGAAGTACCCCAAGATCCATGTCAGCACTGGAGAGGAATCCTCAGGTTCCGGCACCTGCTGGGAGCCAGTGTGAGGAATCCTGCCCATGACAAGGTCATGAGGAAGGAAGCTGACATATGCAAGGCGTGCTCAGACTTCAGGGACCCCTCTGCAAATTCCTAAGCACGTACCCCAACTAAAATCTGCCGGCTTTTGTGCTCTGTTTTTCCACTCTTCTGACATTTTCTGGAAAAATTCAATTCAGGGCTTTAGTCTTCTGCATTTGAAAGAGTTTTTCAATCCCAAAAACCCCTCCGATGGCTTTCTAGCCTGCCTGCAGGACTCGTACAGCCTGCGCATGTGATTGTTTTGAGGCCTCCTGACCACAGGAGGCACAGGAAGCCTTAAAACATCCTAGGAATGTAGGAGCTTCGAGGAGTCAAAATCTTTAGAATAGGACTGATTAATGGTTTCATTTTTTGGGTCAATGCTTGCTGCCAAATTTTCATATCCTTTATTTTTTAGATATAGTTGGTATATAGAAAAACAAGTAGTAGACCTGGTATTTTAGCAACATTAGATCTTTGAGTTAGAGTACCTTCTTTGTTATATCCCACTCCACCTTTGTTCTATAGAGATGTAACTTTAATGCTTTAAGGAGATGCAGATTAAAAAAAAAAAACACTTCAGGGGAAACAAAATTAACATTCATTAAGGAAGAGAGCCAAAAAGTGTTAACAAGCCTCTTGGCCAAAAGATAATGTAAATCACCTGAGAACTTTTGTATACAAAATGATATACGGAAAGAATCTGGGTTGCGAACGCTACATAATTTTGTGTTACCCATTGATCTCCGTGTTTTATCAAAAGTATAAAAGGCCTTCTGAACAATAAAAGGATGGGGGCCAGTTTCTCGAACTAGTCTCTCGGCCTGGTTTCTTGGGACTCTGGCTCCCCCATGTCTCTCTCTCTCTCTTCTTCTCTCCCCTTCCCTCTCTCTGCTGTTTACTTTAAACTTCAGGCTGAATCTCCATCTGGGGGCGCGGAGGCTCGCCAGGTCTACTTACTTGCCCCGGCTGTTAAGACCCGCACGAAAGGGAGCTTAAGGCGAGGCACCCTTAGATATTCAAGCGGTGCGCGGTGGCCCCAACGTAGATGGTGCAAATTCCTTGTCTGGAATTTTATTGGCCTTTCCGCGTAAACCAAGCTATTCAGCCCTCTTCCTCCACTTAATCTTCTTACTACACTATAGTTTCTTAATCTAATCTTACATTAATAAACAAACAAGTCTTTCCACGCCAACGCCGTCCACCCTTCGAATTCCCTGGATCCACCGGGGCTGACCCCGGCAAGTGGTGCCCGGAACAGGCTATTCGAAGGTAGGTTCCTCGGAGCAAAAGCTCCCCCCGGAGCACTCTCTGTTGCTCCCCCCGGAGCACTCTCTGTTCTCCCCCCGGAGTGACTTAATCACTCCCCCCGGAGTACTTTCGGGTACTCCCCCAGTGTTGAGTGTTCGGACGGCATAGGACCCCACTCAGGGTGCCGCGGACCCCCCTGTAGGATAGACAGGGGTGAGGACGAGTGGAAGTGTTCAAGGGTTTAAGAGAAACCTGGTGCTCTAGAGGTTGAAAAGAAACCTGCTATCTTAGGGTTTAAAACAAAACCCCTTGGCTAAGGTAAAACCTTTTTGTCAAGGCAGACTTTTCTATAACTCTTAATTTTCTGACACGGGTAACAATGACTCAAAACAATGACACCTCTTTATACAAGTAATTTTGTAACTGTTAAACAAAAAAGACAAATTAAAGATTAAAAGGCTCGTGTTACGAGACCAATGTCCTTGGTTTCCAGAAAAGAGATTTAGATACTTGGATAAAGGTAATAAAACAGCTAAAAACTAATTATACTTTGCATGGGCCTGTAAATGCTTTTTGCTCTGTAAAATATTATTACAAATGTTCTGGACCCCCGTCATGAGGCTGTTAGTTAGATAGCCTATGGGAGAGACTATAGCAGTGGATCGTAGTGGGTCTCCACCTATTACGCAGATCATATTTTCTGCCATTGGCAAACAAAAGGAGAGAGACTGTACTCTTCCTCCCGAGGAAGGAGGGTGCTTATAGGACGCAGCGGCCGAGCGCCCTGGAGAGCCCCCTCCCCCTCTACACAAACCAAACCTTTAAAAGAGTTGTCTTATTTAAGGCGACCACTGCAACCTCTGCTTGCGCCTCCCCAGGGCTTAAGAACTCCCCACTTTATATCCAAAGCCTCCCAGAACATTGCTTAAGTTTGAAAACGATAGTGACAATATTTTTGAGCAAAAGAGCTTTTAAAACAGAGCTTGCTCCTTGCATAAAATCCCCTCAGGAGGGGCCTCACCCAACAAAAAAAAAGAAAAAAGGAAGAAAAACAGGAAAAAAAAAAGAAAAATATTCGTAATAAAAAGGACTTAACAAATGCAAAATGTTTCTCTTGAGGCCAAATAGAACATTTTTTGCCAAAATGTCTTGCTAAACAGAGATAACAAGCCGTACCAAACAACCCCAGGTAGCTCAGGCCTGGACCTCAGTTCACCACCTTAATAATAATAGCTCCTGACTCAGATTCCAGTGGCTAGTCCCTGCCTGAGGACATTGTAAGACTTGTGCTGGGGCATAGCTTGCTTTCTTTTCAAAAAATTTCGGTAGTGTCTTGTGTAGTAAATTCTGATTATACTAAAAAAAATTGAAGTTTTGATATCGCCACCTGCTAAAACTGTGCAATTAAAATTAAAAAATAGCACAGCTTTTGCTTTTACCTTATTACCAGACAGAAAAACCAGACAAAAAAAGCCCCAGAGGATCTAGATCTAGCTTTTTGGGTGCAAAAAATTGCAGGCTTCTAGGCCTTTAAAAGATTTTTTAAAGATATAAAATGTCATGGCTGTTAGACAATAGACAAGACGTTCTTACATTGCTGAGAGACTAGCGCAGCTCCTGGCCAACATATACTACTGAAAAGGAGTTGGTGGGATTAGAAAAGGTGGTATGCAGGATAAAAATGCTATAGAGTAAGAGGTGAGAGAGAGTTTAAAACCTTGGTGAATAGTGAGCTCCCCGTTGCTGGAAGTATTCAAGCAAAGATTAAATGGCTACTTGTCATCTAAAAGGCTATAGACCAGATTTGGGTTATAAAAAGATCATTAAAAAAGCTTTTCTTGCTTCTTATATTTGGGTCTGCCAAAAGTTTTAAAACTGATAATGTCCTTTTAAAGCTGGCTGAGAGATTGTTTACTAACTTTAAAATGATTTCCAAAAATTATTAGGTGATATTAATTGGATATGCCCACATTTAAAACTGACTTTTGTAGATTTAAAGCCTTTTGCTTGATTGCTGAAAAAATAAAACCAATCCTAATCCCAGTTCTAAGAAAAAGTTGACTAGTGTGACACAGTTGGCTTTCGGTTAAAGTGAATGAGGCTTTAAATGATCAGTTAATTAAGATTAATATTGCCAAAAAAGGAGATTAAATTATTCTTGCCACAAAATGTATACCTACAGGATGCTTGTGACAAGAAGGCCCATTGGTTCCATCTAATGACCCCCCCAAAAAATAGTTTTATTCTTATCCCAACTTGGTGGAACAATGGCCTCTGCCTAAGAAAAAATTACTGCATATTAATTTAAAAGATTAATTCAAGCATACTGATTTATTAAATTGTTCAGTAAAGAGCCATCAAAAATTGTAATTCCATATAACAAAAAACAACTTGATGCTTTTCAAATGTTTGCCTGATTGGCAGATTGCTATAGGAAATTCTTGTGATCAGATCTTGCATCATTTACCCTCACGTGCTTTGTTAATTCAAAAATTAAAAAGGAGAAAATAAGTATAGTTTTCCCCATCAGATTTTACAACATGTTTCTTTGTAATAAGTTAAATGCTGATTCGTTTGGAACAGTAAAATAAAAAGCCATTGGTAAAGCAAAAAGATCTCCAGATAACAAAAAGATCCCGACCCAGAATTTGCTGCGGGTCGAGGAAGTGTTTATATTTTTTCCACAGGGTGCAGATTCGTCAATTTGGATCCCGGACAGACTGATTCGCCACAAAAGAAAAAGGGAACTTCTCTGGCCGCCACCGCCGCGGGAAACAGCCGTGCACCAAAAGCTGCGGGCGGGGCCAGCCTGACTGACGGAACCCAGTGCACCGCACTCGCAGCCCCGTTACAGCGCCAGTGTCAGAGGGCGGGGTGAAGGCCGCTGCTCCCACCGGCAGAAGAGGCAAAGAAACATCAAGATCCCGGCGGGACTAACAGCTGCTGCAGCGCAAACTCCAACCAGAAAATGACTCTATTTACTCTATTTTGGCTTGTCTATCCTCTCCTTATGTTCTTCTTTTCACCAATGATTCCAGAAAACTTAACGTACCTAATGTAGCGACTTGTGAACCATGGATGTTTTTCATCTTGTTTCATCTTTCAACTCCTCAAAGTAATGTCTGCTCTTTTGTGGTTTTAAAGATGTCCTGTAACTGTAACAACTTATTGATATGATAATTATGTTCTTGCTGTGTTACAATAACTGTTATTGTTACTATGGCAGCGGTCATTGACTCAACAAGTGTAAATGCCCAATATGTTAAAAAATCAAGTTTTAGGTGTTTTGGAACAGCTCAGATATTAGTTTAGACTTAGGGAAACTGCATAACCAGATTCAGACCTTGGAACACTCCCGATTAGATTTTACCACCGCAGGAGAAGCCAATGACTTTTTCCACACTTTCTCTAACTTCATTTCTGGAAAGACTATTCTGTCTACTCTTTATAATCTTGCTCCTCGTAATCATTCTTCCCTGTATTGTCTAGATTCTTCGGCAGAGCATTCGGAATCTCGCGACCGAACTGCACCTGATTTTAAACATAAATAATTAATTATTTAAAATAAAACAGGGTGAGATGCTGGGAGCCAGTGTGAGGAATCCCGCCCGTGACAAGGTCATGAGGAAGGAAGCCTGACATACGCAAGGCGTGCTCAGACTTCAGGGACCCCTCTGCAAATTCCTAAGCACGTACCCCAACAAAATCTGCCGGCTTTTCTGCCTCTGGCTTTTTCCACTCTTCTGACATTCTCTGGAAAAAGTCAAATCAGGGCTTTAGTCTTCTGCATTTGAAAGAGTGTTTCAATCCAAAAACCCCTCCGATGGCTTTCTAGGCCTGCCTGCAGGACTCGTACAGCTGCGCATGTGATTGTTTGAGGCCTCCTGACCGCAGGAGGCACAGGAAGCTTAAAACATCCTAGGAATGTAGGAGCTTCCGAGGAGTCAAAATCTTTAGAATAGGACTGATTAAAGGTTTCATTTTTTGGGTCAATGCTTGCTGCCAAATTTTCATATCCCTTTATTTTTAGATATAGTTGGTATATAGAAAAACAAGTAGTAGACCTGGTATTAGCAACATTAGATCTTTGAGTTAAGTACCTTCTTTGTTTATATCCCACTGCACCTTTGTTCTATAGAGATGTAACTTTAATGCTTTAAGGAGATGCAGATTAAAAAAAAAAAACACTTCAGGGGAAACAAAATTAACATTCATTAAGGAAGAGAGCCAAAAAGTGTTAACAAGCCTCTTGGCCAAAAGATAATGTAAATCACCTGAGACCTTTTGTATACAAACTGATATACGGAAAGAATCTGGGTTGCGAAACGCTACATAATTTTGTGTTACCCATTGATCTCCGTGTTTTATCAAAAGTATAAAAGGCCTTCTGAACAATAAAGGATGGGGGCCAGTTTCTCGAACTAGTCTCTCGGCCTGGTTTCTTGGGACTCTGGCTCCCCCATGTCTCTCTCTCTCTCTTCTTCTCTCCCCTTCCCTCTCTCTGCTCTTTACTTTAACTTCAGGCTGAATCTCCATCTGGGGCGCGGAGGCTCGCCAGGTCTACTTACTTGCCCCGGCTGTTAAGACCCGCACGAAAGGGAGCTTAAGGCGAGGCACCCTTAGATATTCAAGCGTGCGCCGGTGGCCAACGTAGATGGTGCAAATTCCTTGTCTGGAATTTTATTGGCCTTCCGCGTAAACCAAGCTATTCAGCCCTCTTCCTCCACTTAATCTTCTTACTACACTATAGTTTCTTAATCTAATCTTACATTAATAAACAAACAAGTCTTTCCACGCCAACGCCGTCCACCCTTCCGAATTCCCTGGATCCACCGGGGCTGGACCCCGGCAGGCACCCGACTCCACACAAGGTCTTAGCCCTGGCATCGACGGGAGAGGAATCCCGAGAGGCCCCCGAGCAACTCGCAAGGGGACTGGCCTTTCCTGAGGCCACCAGAGGCGGGTCCCAGTCGGTCCCCGTCGTAAGGCGAGAGCACCTACCGCAACTCGAAAAAATCCAGGAGATTCTCCCCTCCAGGGGAGATGAGGCCCATTTCCGCTAAGGCGTCTCGACTCTAAACACACCTAACCTCTGGAATTCCAAAGGATCCTTCACACCCTTGCTGCAACTCAAGAAGTTCGCCAACATACCCGTCTCCACTCGAGAGGAAGCACGAGAGTCACGCCCACATCCAGAGGAGCCCCGTTTCTGCCTCCAAGTTCGAGAGGAGGGATCCTTTTGCTGCGTGGTCGGGAAAGAATTCCCGGCGTTCCCGTCGCATCTCAAGAGGAGGCGCTGTCCACAGGAAAGGCGAGAGGAACTCCAGGGTCGTGCCACCATTCCCAGAGTCCCCCAGATGTCTCAGTCCATTCCAGGGAAGCCTGTTTCCCCGGCACTGCCTCGACTTTCAAACCGAGGATCGACTGACACCACGGTGGCACGTGGGACATCACTGGGGGAAAGCACAAAGCCTGGTGGGAAAGCCTAATGGGAAAGCCTCGAGGGAAAGCCACAGATCCCTTGATCCAAGCGAAGGGAAGCGTGACACTGCTGCTACAGCTCGGGAGGAAAGCGCACTTGCATGTCCACACTCGAGACCAGGACTGACTCCCCTGGGGAGACTACAGAAGTACCCCAAGATCCATGTCAGCCCTGGAGAGGAATCCTCAGGTTCCGGCACAGACTCCACACAAGGACTTAGGCCCCGGCATCGAGGGAGAGGAATCCCGAGAGGCCCCCGAGCAACTCGTATGGGGACCTGCCTTTCCTGAGGCCACCAGAGCGGGATCCTGATGTCCCCGTTGTAAGTCGAGAGCACCTGCCGCAACTCGAGAAAATCCAGGAGGTTCTCCCTTCCAGGCGAGATGAGGCCCTTTCCGCTGAGGCTCTCGAGGCTAATCACACCAAACCTCTGGAACTTCCAAAGGGCCTTCACACACTTGCTAAAAAAAAAGAAGTTCGCCGACATACCCGTCTCCACTCGAGAGGAAGCACGAGAGTCCCGCCCACATCTAGAGGAACCCCGTTTCCGCCTCCTAGCACGAGAGGAGGTATCCTTTGCCTGATTGGTCGGGAAAGAATTCCCGGCGTTCCCGTCGCATCTCAAGAGGAGGCACTCTCCACAGGAAAGGCGAGCGGAACTCCAGGGTCGTGCCACAATTCCCAGAGTCCCCCAGATGTCTCAGTCCATTCCAGGGAAACCTGTTTCCCTACACTGCCTCGAATTTCAGGACGAGGATCCACTCACCACGGTGGCACGTGGGACAGCCCTTTGGGAAATCCTTGAGGGAAAGCCACAGATCCCTTGATCCATGCGAAGGAAGCGTGACACTGCTGCTACAGCTCAGGAGGAAAGCGCACCTGCATGCCCCCACTCGAGACGAGGACTGACTCCCCTGGGGAGACTCCAGAAGTACCCCAAGATCTATGTCAGCACTGGAGAGGAATCCTCAGGTTCCGGCACCGACTCCACACAAGGTCTTAGGCCCCGGCATCGACGGGAGAGAATCCCGAGAGGCCCCGAGCAACTCGCATGGGGACTGGCCTTTCCTGAGGCCACCAGAGCGGGTCCCTGAGGTCCCCGTCGTAAGTCGAGAGCACCTGCTGCAAACGAGAAAATCCAGGAGGTTCTCCCTTCCAGGCGAGATGAGGCCATTTCCGCTGAGGTGTCTCAAGGCTAATCACACCTAACCTCTGGAACTTACAAAGGGTCCTTCACACCCTTGCTGCAACTCAAGAAGTTCCCCACATACCCGTCTCCACTCGAGAGGAAGCACGAGAGTCCCGCCCACATCCAGAGGAGCCCCGTTTCCGCCTCCTAGCTCGAGAGGAGGGATCCTTTCCCTGTGTCGGGAAAGAATTCCCGTGTTCCCGGCGCATCTCAAGAGGAGGCGCTCTCCACAGGAAAGGCGAGAGGAACTCCAGGGTCGTGCCACCATTCCGAGTCCCCCAGATGTCTCAGTCCATTCCAGGGAAACCTGTTTTCCCTGCACTGCCTCGACTTTCAAGCCGAGGATGGACTCACACCACGGTGGCACGTGGGACAGCCCTGTGGGAAAGCCTCGTGGGAAAGCCTCGTGGGAAAGCCTCGATCAGCCACAGTTGCTTTGATCACGCGAAGGGAAGCGTGACACTGCTGCTACAGCTCGGGAGGAAAGCGCACGTGCATGCCCCCACTCGAGACGAGGACTGACTCCCCTGGGGAGACTCCAGAAGTACCCAAGATCCACGTCAGCACTGGAGAGGAATCCTCATTCCGGCACCGACTCCAAACAAGGTTTTAGGCCCCGGCATCGACGGGAGAGAATCCCGAGAGGCCCCCCCGAGCAACTCGCATGGGGACTGGCCTTTCCTGAGGCCACCAGAGCGGGTCCCTGAGGGTCCTAAGTCCGAGTCGAGAGCAACTGCCG
>NW_017216459.1:0-13181 GCF_001704415.2 Capra hircus
CAGAGCAAGCCTGCAGCTCTGATGTCTGAGAAGCAAAACTTGCTGCTAAAAAGAGACTGAAAACACACTCTCTGTGGATGACTTTCCTTCCTCTAAGGAAGATAGTTTTCCCAGTCTCCTGCTTCCTGAATGTCACACAGCTGGAATGCGCTTGCTTGGAGGTCGTGATTCAGTGGCAATGACCCCTGAGGCCCTTTGCCCAGGGAGGGCTCCCACACTCACAGGCAAATCAAAGCAACTTCCAAGTGAGTCAGCTCTTCACATCAAGTGGCCAAAGTATTGGAGTTTCAGGTTCAGTATTAGTCCTTCCAATCTATATTCAGACCTGATTTCCTTTAGGATGGAGTGGTTGCGTCTCCTTGTAGTCTAAGCGACCTACAAGCATCTTCTCCAACACCACAGTTCAAAAGCATCCAATTTTCAGCTGTCACTTTCTTTATAGTACATCTTTCATATCCATCCATGACATATGGAAAAACCATAGCCTTGACTGGATGGATCTTTGTTGGCAAAGCAACGTCTCGGCTTTTTAATATGCTGTCTAGTTTGGTCATCACTTTTCTTCCAAGTCATAAATATGTTTTAAGTTCATGGAGGCAGCCATCACCTGCAGTGATTTCCAAGCCCCCCAAAATAGTCTGCTGCTGTTTCCAATGTTTTCCCATCTATTTGCCATGAAGTGATGAGACTGGATGCAATGATTTTAGTTTTCTGAATGCTGAGCTTTAAGCTAACTTTTTCACTCTCCTCTTTCACTTTCATCAGGAGACTCTTTAGTTCTTCTTCACTTTCTGCCATAAGGGTGGTGTCATCTGCATATCTGAGATTCTTGATATTTCTCCCAGCAATCTGGATTCCAGCGTGTGCTTCCTCCAGCCCAGTGTTCTCATGATGTACTCTGCATATAAGTTAAATAAGCAGGGTGACAATACACTGCCTTGACATATTCCTTTTCCTATTTAGAACCAGTCTGTTGTTCCATGTCCAGTTCGAACTGTTTCTTCCTGACCTGCATACAGGTTTCTCAAGAGACAGGTCAGGTGGTCTGGTATTCCCATCTCTTTCAGAATTTTTCCCAGTTTATTGTGATCCACACAGTCAAAGGCTTTGGCATAGTCAATAAAGCAGAAATAGATGTCTTTTTTTTTCTTGAACTCTCTTGCTTTTTCAATGATCCAGTGGATGTTGGCAGTTTGATCTCTGGTTTCTCTGCATGTTTTAAATCCCTCTTGAACATTTGGAAGTTCACAGTTCATGTGAACTTGGAGAATTTTGAGCATTACTTTACTAGTGTGTGAGATGAGTGCAATTGTGCAGCAGCTTGAATATTCTTTGTCATTGCCTTTCTTTGGGATTGGAATGAAAACTGACCTAATGACTAGATGTTTTCAATTGCATATGCTGAAAGAACTGGCTGTGCAGTTTTGAAGAAAAAAAAATCATTTTAACCCATTTTCTCTGAAGTGCAAGGCATATCATGGCCATCCCTGAATCATAAAGTCACCTTTTCTTTATGTAGTCATAGTTTCATGCCTAAATTATAGGCCAACTCATGCTCAAATTGACTCTGATGTCAGGGGCAGATCAACTAATAAAAAGCTTGGATTGTCCCTCTGGAGGAAAGTGAGATCTTTGTCCCACGAGAAGAATCTGAAGGGTTAAGGGAACTTGCAAGAGTGGGGAAAGCTTAGTCCATCCTACATGTACCAAAATCTTAAATAAGGCTTATTTACTTTACCGAAGTAAAAAAACAGATGATGAAAACAATTATAAATCAATGAAAGGTAAAGAAATCCATAGTCTGTTATCAAAAATTGCATTCTAAGAAAACTTTGTTCTCTTAACCTAGAGAGAGGAGACTAAATTCCATCTGGTACCAGCTTACCAGAAGACAAACAAAACAAATTATCGGTAAGCTTAAAAAATGTATATTCCATATATCTTGAAGTAGCAGTATTTCTGCAAAGGCATCAGTGTGAAATCATAGAAGACATGGTTAAAACCTGATTAAATAGAAATTGACAATGTAATCTGGTCACTGCTGCGACTTGAAATGTTTTAATATGATAACTGGAATTATAACTGACAGCATTTGACCAGGACATATCAGATTTTCACGGATGTCAGATAATTTCTAGGATATCTATATTAGGAACTGAAGGAATCTTTGAACCTAGGAAAGAAAACAACAGTCTCAAAGGCCCTTGCTGAATATCTATCAGCAAGGAATGTCTTTGCAAGGATCGCAAAATGAAGGGAAATTACACCGACCTGCCTCTGCAACTTCGGTCCTCTGAGCAGATCTGGAGGTCTCCCTTTGTATAAGCTAACCTGTTCCTTCCAAATAGAGGTTTGCAACACAAAACAAGTGGCCGCCTATTCTTCCTCGAAGGAGGATCTCTTTCCCCACATCCTGCGAACTCCTTTTCCCAGCCTCCAGGAAAAGCGCTTCTTGCAGTTCCTTTCAGAAAATCCTATGGACGGAGAAGCCTGGTAGGCTGCAGTCCGTGGGGTCGCTGAGGGTCGGACGCGACTGAGCGACTGCACTTTCATTTTCACTTTCATGCATTGGAGAAGGCAATGGCAACCCACTTACTGTTCTTGCCTGGAGAATCCCAGGGACGGGGGAGCCTAGTGGGCTACCGTCTATGGCGTCGCACAGAGTCGAACACGACTGAAGCAACTTAGCAGCAGCAGCAGCAGCAGTTCCTTTCTTAGGGGCAGTTATCCCTGAGATTGGGACCTGGAAAGGCAGAGCCACCTCCACACACACGTCTTTTCTGTCCCCTTTCCTCTGGAGGAGAGCTCTAGTGAGCCTAGGTCCAGGAAAATTCTTGGCTTTGACGGGATCACACCCGGTGTGTGAACCTGCATACCCGACCTAGGGGCCACAGGGCACCTGTTTTGCTCGAGTGGGTCCTGGAGGGGTGCAGCATAGCAAGAGCTTAAAAATCCATCCAATTTGTCTTTTTTTTTTTCCACCCCCCCTTTGGCAGTGTGGAGGGAAGAGGGCACCACCCTCTCCCAAAGGGGACATAGGGCCTACCAGGAGAGAAAGGCCCCTTGAGAAGCTGAGCCCAGGTAGGCAGCCAGTGATGTCAAGCACACTCCCGCTGCTTGCTTCTTCATGGGCACTCCCATGATCTGCTAGGAATGTCTTTGCAAGGATCTCAAAGGGAAGGGGAGATACATGGCCCTGTCTCTGGAACTTCAGTCCTCTGAGCAGATCTGGAAGTCTTGAGTTGTATAAGCAAACCTGTTCCTTCCAAATAGAGGCTTGCAAACACACCCCCGGTGGTTGCCTCTTCTTCCCCGAAGAAGTCTTTCTTTCCCCACATGCTGCGAACTCCCTGTCCCAACCTCCAAGAATAGCGCTTCTTGCCATTCCTTTCTTAGAGGCAGTTATCCCTGAGCTTGGGGCCGTAGGGAGTAGCCCCACACTCACAGGGAAAGGCAAAGACTCCTCCATACATCTCCTCTATCCCCTTTGCTCTGGAGGAGAGCTCTAGTGAGCCTAGGTCTTTCAGGAAAATTCTTGGCTTGGACAGGATCTCACCCTGTTTGTGAACCTGCATATCCAACCAGGGGCCACAGAGCACCTGTTTCAGTAAAGTGGGCCCTGAAAGGGTGCAGCCTAGCAAGAGCTTGAAAATCCATTCAATTGCTGTTTTTGTACCTCTGACAGAGCGAGCTTGGCTCCACCCTTTGGCAGTGAGGAGAAAAGAGGCATGACACCCTCCCCAAGGGGACATGGGGCCTATTCGAGAGGAAAGGCCCCTTGTGGAGATGAGGCCAGGAAGGCACACAGTCGTGTCAAACACACTCCCACTGCTTGCTTCTTCAGGGGCACACCCGCTATCAGCTAGGAATGTCTTTGCAATGATCACAAAGGGAAGGGGAGATACAGGGCCCTGCTTCAGGACCTCCGGTGCTCTGAGCAAATCTCGAGGTCTCCCGTTGTTGGTCAAGGTCAAGGTCAAGTCAAGGTCAAGGTCAAGTTCAAGGTCAAGTTCAAGTTGAAGTTCAAGTCAAGGTCAGTTCAAGTTCAAGGTCAAGGTCAAGTTCAAGTTCAAGTTCAAGTTCAAGTCAAGGTCAAGAAGTTCAAGTTCAAGTTGAAGTTCAAGTTCAAGTTGAAGTTCAAGGTCAAGGTCAAGGTCAAGTCAAGTTCAAAGTTCAAGTTCAAGTCAAGTTCAAGTACAAGGTCAAGATCAAGTTCAAGTTCAAGTTCAACGTCAAGTTCAAGTTCAAGTTCAAAGTCAAGTTCAAGTTCAAGGTCAAGTTCAAGTTCAAGGTCAAGTTCAAGTTCAAGTTGAAGTTCAAGTTCAAGGTGAAGGTCAAGTTCAAGTTCAAGGTCAAGGTCAAGGCCAATTTCAAGTTCAAAGTCAAGGTCAAGGTCAAGTTTAAGGTCAAGGTCAAGTTCAAGTTCAAGGGCAGGGCAAGGCCAAGCCCAAGACCAAGGCAAGGGCAAGGGCACCGCCAAGGGCAAGGCCAAGGCCCAGGCCAAGGCAAAGGCCAAGGCCACCAAAGCGAAGCCCAAACTCCGTAATGCCTGACAAAAGGCAGAAGCCACTAGGCCCCTGTGCAGAGGAAGCCACTGAAGGCAGCAAGGCCACAGAGCTCCCCGACTCCCATTCCCACAGGAAGATGTGAGGATAAAGGGCCTCATCCCAGCAAAGCACCCGCTCCCACCACCCCGCAACCCCGGCCCCCGGCCCCCGCAGCACGCACCCTGAAACAACACTGCCTTCCCAGAAAAGAGAACGGAGAAGCCATGTGTGTGCCAAAGGAGCAAGATGAACGAACGATGCCATGCCGTCCAACTTTGGGCACACCTGACGCCTCGGAACCCCGGGCCTGGCCGATGGGTCCCCGCCGTTCTTGGGTGGGAGGGGGGTCAACACATTGGCCGAGAGCCCTTGCCCAGGCCACCCGCAAATCCCCTGAGATGTGATCCGACCACAGGGACCGAGGGCAAACGTACCGCTTGAGGTGCTGGAGGAGCCAGACGAAGCCATGGTGGGAGAGGCACACGGGCACGCTGCAGACTGCTGGCCGAGTGGGCGGGGACCCAGCAGCTTAGGACTCTGGAGAACGGGAGGCGTCTCCGCCACCATTGACGTCAATAGGGTTTGGGTGGGTAGATGGAGGGGGCTGCCCCTGGCCTCGTTCCAAGCAGAGACCCTGGACGGAGTCCCGTGAAGCGAGTGGGCTTTTCCCGGGCACAGCTGTGCCCTGGACCGCCACGATCCCCGTTGGGGTGGGCGGGCAGTTCGCGCGCTTTGGTTTGTGGCCCTCCCTCGCAGCGGGGGGTGGGATCAACCCCGGGTGGATCAATCAGGGGCCCTCAGCAGTGCCAAGGGAGCTTACCGCCCAGGAAACGCCCCAAGGTCCCTTTGAATTGGCCACCAACGCCCCCTTTCCCAGCCTGCCTTTCTCTGGGATTTCTTGCCTTTTCACATTCCACAGGTCCCTGGGCCTCGACTGTCCCCCGCTGGCTCCTCCGAGGCATTCCGGGACACCAGACGCTCTCTCCAGCGCCTCCACCTAGATCCCTCGCTGTCCTCGCCTCCGTTTCCCCCATGCCCCCTCCGCAACTCCTCCGTGGGCTCTTGGTCGTCCTTTCACTACAGCAGTCACAGAGTGCCAACACCGAGGGCTTTGAGTTGCCTGGAGCCCAAGGCTCCGGCCAGAGACCTGAGGGGCCAGCGTTTGGAATGGCAGCTAATGCCATTTGGGGCTTTTTCTCACATGGAGCCTGAGGCCCGCACCTCCGCGGGCAAACCACCAGCGCGAGTGCCCTGGAGATACCCACCCAAGGGGACAGTGTACCACCTACTGTGGGGAAGGAGGTTCCTGTTTTCCCTGCACTGGTTCGACTTTCACGCCGAGGATCGACTCACACCATGATGGCAAGTGGAATAGCCCTGTGGGAAAGCCTCATGGGAAAGACTCCAGGGAAAGCCACAGATTCCTTGATCCACGAGAAGGGAAGCGTGACACTGCTGCTACCACTCGGGAGGAAAGCGCACGTGCATGACCCCACTCGAGCCGAGGACTGACGCCACTTGGGAGACTCCAGAAGTACGCCAAGATCCATGTCAGCACTGGAGAGGAATCCTCAGGTTCCGGTCCCGACTTCACACAAGGTCTTAGGCCCCGGCATCGATGGGAGAGGAATCCTGAGAGGCCCCCTAGCACCTCGCATGGGGACTGGCCTTTCCTGAGGTCACCAGAGTGGGTCCCTGAGGTCTCTGTTGTAAGTCGAGAGCACCTGCGGCAACTCGAGAAAATCCAGGAGGTTCTCCCCTCCAGGCGAGATGAGGCCCATTTCCGCTGAGGCGTCTCGAGGCTAATCACACCTAACCTCTGGAACTTCCAAAGGGTCCTTCACAACCTTGCTGCAACTCAAGAAGTTCCCTGACATACCCGTCTCCACTAGAGAGGAAGCACGAGAGTCCTGCCCACATCCAGAGGAGCTCGGTTTCCGCCTCCTAGCTCGAGAGGAGGGATCCTTTCCCTGCGTGGTCGGGGAAAGAATTCCCGGCGTTCCCGTCGCATCTCAAGAGGAGGCCGCTCTCCACAGGAAAGGCGAGAGGAACTCCAGGGTCGTGCCACCATTCCCTGAGTCCCCCAGATGTCTCAGTCCATTCCAGGGAAACCTGTTTTCCCTGCACTGCCTTGACTTTTAAGCCGAGGATCGTCTCACACAACGGTGGCACGTGGAACAGCCCTTTGGGAAAGCCTCGTGGGAAAGCTTTGAGCGAAAGCCACAGATCCCTTGATCCACGCGAAGAGAAGCGTGACACTGCTGCTACATATCGGGAGGAAAGCGCACGTGCATGCCCCCACTCGAGACGAGGACTGACTCCCCTGGGGAGACTCCAGAAGTACAGCAAGATCCATGTCAGCACTGGAGAGGAATGCTCAGGTTCCGGCACCGACTCCACACAAGATCTTAGGACCCGGCATCGACAGGAGAGGAATCCCGAGAGGCCCCCGAGCAACTTGCATGCTGACTGGCCTTTCCTGAAGCCACCAGAGCGGGTCCCTGAGGTCCCCATCGTATGTCGAGAGCACCTGCCAGAACTCGAGAAAATCCAGGAGGTTGTCCCCTCCAGGTGAGATGAGGCCCATTTCCGCTGAGGCGTCTCGAGGCTAATCACATCTAACAATTGGAACTTCCAAAGGGTCCTTCACACCCTTGCTGCAACTCAAGAAGTTCCCCGACATACCCGTCTCCACTCGATTGGAAACACGAGAGTCCCGCCCATATCCAGAGGAGTCCCGTTTCCGCCCCCATGCTCGGGAGGAGGGATCCTTTCCCTGCGTGGTCGGGAAAGAAATTCCCGACGTTCCCGTCGCATCTCAAGAGGAGGCGCTCTCCACAGGAAAGGCGAGAGGAACTCCAGGGTCGTGCCACCATTCCCAGAGTCCCCCAGATGTCTCAGTCCATTCCAGGGAAACGTGTTTTCCCTGCACAGCCTCGACTTTCAAGCCGAGGATCGACTAACACCACGGTGGCATGTAGTACAGCCCTTTGGGAAAGCCTCGTGGGAACGCCTCGTGTGAAAGCCTCGTGGGAAAGCCTCGAGGGAAAGCCACAGATCCCTTGATCCACGCGAAGGGAAGCGTAACACTGCTGCTACAGCTCGGGAGGAAAGCGCATGTGCATGCCCCCACTCAAGACGAGGACTGACTCCACTGGAGAGACTCCAGAAGTACCCCAAAATCCATGTCAGCACTGGAGAGGAATGCTCAAGTTCCGGCACCGACTCCACACAAGGTCTTAGGCCCCAGCATCGACGGGAGAGGAATCCCGAGAGGCCCCCGAGCAACTCGCATGGGGACTGGCCTTTCCTGAGGCCACCAGAGCGGGTCCCTGAGGTCCCCATCGTAAGTCGAGAGCACCTGCCAATAAATCGAGAAAATCCAGGAGTTTCTCCCTCCAGGCGAGATGAGGCCCATTTCCGCTGAGGTGTCTCGAGGCTAAACACATCTAACACCTGGAACTTCCAAAGGGTCCTTCACACCCTTGCTGCAAATCAAGAAGTTCCCCGACATACTCGTCTCCACTCGAGAGGAAGCACGAGAGTCCCGCCCACATCCAGAGGAACCCCGTTTCCCCCTCCTAGCTCGAGAGGAGGGTTCCTTTCCCTGCGTGGTCCGGGAAAAGAATTCCAGGCGTTTCCGTCGCATCTCAAGAGGAGGTGCTCTCCACAGGAAAGGCAGAGGACTCCAGGGTCGTGCCACCATTCCGAGTCCCCCAGATGTCTCAGTCCCATTCCAGGGAAACCTGTTTTCCCTGCACTGCCTCGACTTTCAAGCCGAGGATCGACTCACACCACGGTGGCACGTGGGACAGCCCTGTGGGAAAGCCTAGTGGGAAAGCCTCGAGGGGAAAGCCACAGATCCCTTGATCCACGCGAAGGGAAGCGCGTCACTGCTGCTACAGCTCGGGAGGAAAGCGCACGTGCATGCCCCCACTCGACACGAGGACTGACTCCCCTGGGGAGACTCCAGAAGTATCCCAAGATCCATGTCAGCACTGGAGAGGAATCCCTCAGGATTCCGGCAACCCGACTCCACACAAGATCTTAGGCCCCGGCAATCGACGGGAGAGGAATCTCGAGAGGCCCGCGAGCAACTCGCATGGGGACTGGCCTTTCCTGAGGCCAGCCAGAGCGGGTCCCTGAGGTCCCCGTCATAAGTCGAGAGCACCTGCCGCAGCTCGAGCAAAATCCAGGAGGTTCTCCCCTCCAGGCGAGATGAGGCCCATTTCCGCTGAGGCGTCTCTAGGCTAATACACACCTAACCTCTGGAATTCCAAAGGGTCCTTCACACCCTTGCTGCAACTCAAGAAGTTCCCCGACATACCCGTCTCCACTCGAGAGGAAGCACCGAGAGTCCCGCCCACATCCAGAGGAGCCCCGTTTTCCGCCTCCTAGCTCGAGAGGAGCGGATCATTTCACAGCGTGTTCGGCAAAGAATTCCCGGCGTTCCCGTCACATCTCAAGAAGGAGGCGCTTTCCGGCAGGAAAGGCGAGAGGAACTCCAGGGTCGTGCCACCATTCCCAGAGTTCCCCAGATGTCTCAGTCCATTCCAGGGAAACCTGTTTTCCCTGCACTGCCTCGACTTTCAAGCTGAGTATCGACTCACACCATGGTGGCACGTGGGACAGCCCTGTGGGAAAGCCTCGTGGAAAACCTCGTGGGAAAGCCTCGAGGGAAAGCCACATGATCCCTTGATCCTACGCGAAGGAAGCATGACACTGCCTGCTACAGCTCGGGAGGAAACGCATGTGCATGCCCCACATCGAGACGAGGACTGACTCCCCTGGGGAGACTCCAGAAGTACCCCAAGATCCATGTCAGCACAGGACAGGAATCCTCAAGTTCCGGCACCGACTCCACACAAGGTCTTAGGCCCCTGGCATCCGACCGGAGAGAAATCCCGAGAGGCCCCCGAGCAACTCGCATGGGGACTGGCCTTTCCTGAGGCCACCAGAGCGGGTCCCTGAGGTCCCCGTCGTAAGTCGAGAGCAACCTGCCGCAACTCGAGAAATTCCAGGAGGTTCTCCCCTCCAGGCGAAGATGAGGCCATTTCCGCTGAGGCGTCTCGAGGCTAATCACACCAAACCTCTGGAACTTCCAAAGGGTCCTTCACACCCTTGCTGCAACCTCAAGAAGTTCCCCGACTTACCCGTCTACCACTCGAGAGGAAAAGCACGAGGCGTCCCTTGCCACATCCAGAGGAGGCCCTCTGTTCCTCCTCTGTAGCTCCAGATGAGGGATCTTTCCTGCGTGTCTGGAAAGAATTCCCGGCATTCCGTCGCATCTCAAGAGGAAGCGCTCTCCACAGGAAAGCGAGAGAACTCCAGGTGTCGTTGCCACCAGATCAAGAGTCCCCAGAGGACTGAGTCCATTCAAAGGAAACTGAGGCTATTACCTCTCCAGTGCCTTGACTGTCAGCGATGGGATTCTGGACTCTACACCACGGTGGCACGTGGACAGCCCTCGTCGTCGTTAGCTCGTGGGAAATGCACGTGGGCTTTCCTCCCTAAAGGTGGCAGCCAGTGTCATGCTACCCGACGGGTGGATCAAGGGATGTGTGGCTTTCCCTGTAGGATTTCCCATGAGGCTTTCCCACGAGGCTAACACACAGGGCTGTCCCACGTGCCACCGTGGTGTGAGTCGATCCTCGGCGTGACAGTCAAGGCAGTGCAGGTAAAAGAGTTTCCTTTGGAATGGACTCAGTCCTCTGGGGGACTCTTGGATTGGTGGCACGACCCTGGAGTTCCTCTCGCCTTTCCTGTGGAGAGCGCTTCCTCTTGAGATGCGACGGGAATGCCGGGAATTCTTTCCAGACCACGCAGGGAAAGGATCCCTCATCTGGAGCTACAAGGAGGAAAAGGGCCTCCTCTGGATGTGCAAGGGACGCTCGTGCTTCCTCTCGAGTGGAGACGGGTAAGTCGGGGAACTTCTTGAGGTGCAGCAAGGGTGTGAAGGACCCTTTGGAAGTTCCAGAGGTTTGGTGTGATTAGCCTCGAGACGCCTCAGCGGAAATGGGCCTCATCTCGCCTGGAGGGGAGAACCTCCTGGAATTTCTCGAGTTGCGGCAGGTGCTCTCGACTTACGACGGGGACCTCAGGGACCCGCTCTGGTGGCCTCAGGAAAGGCCAGTCCCCATGCGAGTTGCTCGGGGGCCTCTCGGGATTTCTCTCCCGTCGGTGCCAGGGCCTAAACCTTCTGTGGAATTGGTGCCGGAACTTGAGGATTCCTGTTCTGTGCTGACATGGATCTTGGGGCACTTCTGGAGTCTCCCCAGGGGAGTCAGTCCTCGTCTCGTGTGGGGGCATGCACGTGCGTTTCCTCCCGAGCTGTAGCAGGGGTGTCATGCTTCGCTTCGCGTAGATCAAGGGATATGTGGCTTTCCCTCGAGGCTTTCCCACGAGGTTTTTCCACGAGGCTTTCCCACAGGGCTGTCCCCACGTGCCACCATGGTGTGAGTCGATAATCAGCTTGAAAGTCGAGGCAGTGCAGGGAAAACAGGTTTCCCTGGAATGGACTGAGACATCTGGGGAACTCTGGGAATGGTGGCACGACCCTGGAGTTCCTCTCGCCTTTCCTGCCGAAAGCGCCTCTTCTTGAGATGTGACGGGAACGCCGGGAATTCTTGCCCGAACACGCTGTGAAATGATCCCTCCTCTCGAGCTAGGAGGCGGAAACGGGGCTCCTCTGGATGTGGGCGGGACTCTCGTGCTTCCTCTCGAGTGGAGACGGGTATGTCGGGGAACTTCTTGAGTTGCAGCAAGGGTGTGAAGGACCCTTTGGAATTTCCAGAGGTTAGGTGTGATTAGCCTAGAGACGCCTCAGCGGAAATGGGCCTCATCTCGCCTGGAGGGGAGAACCTCCTGGATTTTTCTCGAGCTGCGGCAGGTGCTCTCGACTTATGACGGGGACCTCAGGGACCCGCTCTGGTGGCCTCAGGAAAGGCCAGTCCCCATGCGAGTTGCTCGGGGGCCTCTCGGAGATTCCTCTCCCGTCGATTCGGGGCCTAAGATCTTGTGTGGAGTCGGTGCCGGAATCTGAGGGTTCCTCTCCAGTGCTGACATGGATCTTGGGATACTTCTGGAGTCTCCCCAGGGGAGTCAGTCCTCGTCTCAAGTGGGGGCATGCACGTGCGCTTTCCTCCCGAGCTGTAGCAGCAGCGTCACGCTTCCCTTCGTGTGGATCAAGGGATCTGTGGCTTTCCCAGTAGGCTTTCCCACGAGGCCTTCCCATGAGGCTTTCCCACAGGGCTGTTCCACGTGCCACCGTGGTTTGAGTCGATCCTCAGCTTGAATGCCGTGGCAGTGCAGGGAAAGCATGGAAAACAGGTTTCCCTGGAAAGGACTGAGACATCAGGGGGACTTTGGGTATGGTGGCACGACCCTGGAGTTCCTCTCACCTTTCCTGTGGAGAGCGCCTCCTCTTGAGATGCGACGGGAACGCCGGAAATTCTTTCCCGTACACGCAGGGAAAGGATCCCTTCTCTCGAGCTAGGAGGCGGAAACGGGGCTCCTCTGGATGTGGGCGGGACCTCGTGCTTCCTCTCGAGTGGAGACGGGTATGTCGGGGAACTTCTTGAGTTGCAGCAAGGGTGTGAAGGACCCTTTGGAAGTTCCAGTGGTTAGGCGTGATTAGCCTTGAGATGTCTCAGCGGAAAGGGGCCTCATCTCTCCTGGAAGGGAGAACCTCCTGGATTTTCTCTAGTTTCGGCAGGTGCTCTCGACTTACGACGGGGACCTCAGGGACCCGCTCTGGTGGCCTCAGGAAAGGCCAGTCCCCATGCGAGTTGCTCAGGGGCCTCTCGGGATTACTCTCCCGTCGATGCCGGGGCCTAAGACCTTGTGTAGAGTCGGTGCCAGAAGCTGAGGAGTCCTCTCCAGTGCTGACATGGATCTTGGGATACTTCTTGAGTCTCCCCAGGGCAGTCAGTCCTCGTTACGAGTGGGGGCATGCACGTGCAATTTCCTCCCGAGCTGTAGCAGCAGTGTCACGCTTCCCTTCGCGTAGAACAAGGGATCTGTGGCTTTCCCTCGAGGCTTTCCCACGAGGCTTTCCCACAGGGCTGTCCCACGTGCCACCGTGGTGTGAGTCGATCCTCGGCTTGAAAGTCGAGGCAGTGCAGGGAAAACAGGTTTCCCTGGAATGGACTGAGACATCTGGGGGACTCTGGGAATGGTGGCACGATAATGCAGTTCCTCTCGCGGTTCCTGTGGAGAGTGCCTCCTCTTGAGATGCGACAGGAATGCCGGGAATTCTTTCCCGACCACGCAGGGAAAGGATCCCTCCTCTCGAGCTAGGAGGCGGAAACGGGGCTCCTCTGGATGTGGGCGGGACTCTCGTGCTTCCTCTCGAGTGGAGACGGGTATGTCGGGGAAATTCTTGAGTTGCAGCAAGGGTGTGAAGGACCCTTTGGACGTTCCAGAGGTTAGGTGTGAGCCTTTGGACGTTCCAGAGGTTAGGTTTGATTAGCCTGAGATGCCGCAGCGGAAATGGGCCTTTCTCGCCTGGAGGGGAGAACCTCCTAGATTTACTCGAGTTGCGTCAGGTGCTCTGGACCTACGGGACCTTCAGGAAAGGCCAGTCCCCATGAAAGTTGCCCTGGGCCTCTGGGGATTCCTCTGCGGGCCTAAGAC
>NW_017216460.1:0-13180 GCF_001704415.2 Capra hircus
TGGATTTTTCTCCAGTTGCGGCAGGTGCTCTGGACTACGAAGGGGACTTTAGGGACCCGATCTGGTTTCCTCAGGAAAGGCAGTCCCCATGCGAGTTGCTCGGGGGCCTCTCGGGATTCCTCTCCCGTCGATGCTGGGGCCTAAGACCTTGTGTGGAGTCAGTGCCGGAACCTGAGGATTCCTCTCCAGTGCTGACATGGATCTTGGGGTACTTCTGGAGTCTCCCCAGGGGAGTCAGTCCTCGTCTCGAGTGGGGGGCATGCACGTGCGCTTTCCTTCCGAGCTGTAGCAGCAGTGTCGCGCTTCCTTCGCGTGGATCAAGGGATCTGTGGCTTTCCCTCGAGGCTTTCCACAGGGCTGTCCCACGTGCCACCGTGGTGTGAGTCGATCCTCGGCTTGAAAGTGAGGCAGTGCAGGGAAATCAGGTTTCCCTGGAATGGACTGAGACATCTGGGGGACTCTGGGAATGGTGGCACGACCCTGGAGTTCCTCTCGCCTTTCCTGTGGAGAGCGCCTCCTCTTGAGATGCGACGGAACGCCGGGAATTCTTTCCCGACCACCAGGAAAGGATCCCTCCTCTCGAGCTAGGAGGCGGAAACGGGGCTCCTCTGGATGTGGGCGGGACTCTCGTGCTTCCTCTCGAGTGGAGACGGGTATGTCGGGGAACTTCTTGAGTTGCAGCAAGGGTGTGAAGGACCCTTTGGAAGTTCCAGAGGTTAGGTGTGATTAGCCTCGAGACGCCTCAGCGGAAATGGGCCTCATCTCGCCTGGAGGGGAGAACCTCCTGGATTTTCTCGAGTTGCGGCAGGTGCTCTCGACTTACGACGGGGACCTCAGGGACCCGCTCTGGTGGCCTCAGGAAAGGCCAGTCCCCATGCGAGTTGCTCGGGGCCCTCTCGGGATTCCTCTCCCGTCGATGCCCGGCCTAAGACCTTGTGTGGAGTCGGTGCCGGAACCTGAGGATTCCTCTCCAGTGCTGACATGGATCTTGGCGTACTTCTGGAGTCTCCCCAGGGAAGTCAGTCCTCGTCTCGTGGGGGCATGCACGTGCGCTTTCTCCCGAGCTGTAGCAGCAGTGTCACGCTTCCCTTCGCGTGGATCAAGGGATCTGTGGCTTTCCCTCGAGGCTTTCCCACGAGGCTTTCCCACGAGCTTTCCCACAGGGCTGTCCCACGTGCCACCGTGGTGTGAGTCGATCCTCGGCTTGAAAGTCGAGGCAGTGCAGGGAAAAGAGTTTCCCTGGAATGGACTGAGACATCTGGGGGCTCTGGGAATGGTGCACGACCCTGGAGTTCCTCTCGCCTTTCCTGTGGAGAGCGCCTCCTCTTGAGATGCGACGGGAAACGCCGGGAATTCTTTCCCGACCACGCAGGGAAAGGATCCCTCCTCTCGAGCTAGGAGGCGGAAACGGGGCTCCTCTGGATGTGGGCGGGACTCTCGTGCTTGCTCTCGAGTGGAGACGGGTATGTCGGGGAACTTCTTGAGTTGCAGCAAGGGTGTGAAGGACCCTTTGGAAGTTCCAGAGGTTAGGTGTGATTAGCCTCGAGACGCCTCAGCGGAAATGGGCCTCATCTCGCCTGGAGGGGAGAACCTCCTGGATTTTCTCGAGTTGCGGCAGGTGCTCTCGACTTACGACGGGGACCTCAGGGACCCGCTCTGGTGGCCTCAGGAAAGGCCAGTCCCCATGCGAGTTGCTCGGGCCTCTCGGGATTCCTCTCCCGTCGATGCCGGGGCCTAAGACCTTGTGTGGAGTCGGTGCCGGAACCTGAGGATTCCTCTCCAGTGCTGACATGGATCTTGGGGTACTTCTGGAGTCTCCCCAGGGGAGTCAGTCCTCGTCTCGAGGGGAGGCATGCACGTGCGCTTTCCTCCCGAGCTGTAGCAGCAGTGTCACGCTTCCCTTCGCGTGGATCAAGGGATCTGTGGCTTTCCCTCGAGGCTTTCCCACAGGGCTGTCCCACGTGCCACCGTGGTGTGAGTCGATCCTCGGCTTGAAATCGAGGCAGTGCAGGGAAAACAGGTTTCCCTGGAATGGACTGAGACATCTGGGGGACTCTGGGAATGGTGGCACGACCCTGGAGTTCCTCTCGCCTTTCCTGTGGAGAGCGCCTCCTCTTGAGATGCGACGGGAACGCCGGGAATTCTTTCCCGACCACGCAGGGAAAGGATCCCTCCTCTCGAGCTAGGAGGCGGAAACGGGGCTCCTCTGGATGTGGGCGGGACTCTCGTGCTTCCTCTCGAGTGGAGACGGGTATGTCGGGGAACTTCTTGAGTTGCAGCAAGGGTGTGAAGGACCCTTTGGAAGTTCCAGAGGTTAGGTGTGATTAGCCTCGAGACGCCTCAGCGGAAATGGGCCTCATCTCGCCTGGAGGGGAGAACCTCCTGGATTTTCTCGAGTTGCGGCAGGTGCTCTCGACTTACGACGGGGACCTCAGGGACCCGCTCTGGTGGCCTCAGTAAAGGCCAGTCCCCATGCGAGTTGCTCAGGGGCCTCTCGGGATTCCTCTCCCGTCGATGCCGGGCCTAAGACCTTGTGTGGAGTCGGTGCCGGAACCTGAGGATTCCTCTCCAGTGCTGACATGGATCTTGGGGTACTTCTGGAGTCTCCCCAGGGGAGTCAGTCCTCGTCTCGAGTGGGGGCATGCACGTGCGCTTTCCTCCCGAGCTGTAGCAGCAGTGTCACGCTTCCCTTCGCGTGGATCAAGGATCTGTGGCTTTCCCTCGAGGCTTTCCACGACGAGGCTTTCCCACGAGACTTTCCCAGGGCTGTCCCACGTGCCACGTGTGTGTGTCGATCCTCGGCTAGAAAGTCGAGGCAGTGCAGGGAAACAGGTTTCCCTGGAATGGACTGAGACATCTGGGGGACTCTGGGAATGGGTGCACGACCTGGAGTTCCTCTCGCCTTTCCTGTGGAGAGCGCCTCCTCTTGAGATGCGACGGGAACTCCGGGAATTCTTCCGACCACTCAGGAAAGGATCCCTCCTCTCGAGCTAGGAGGCAGAAACGGGGGCTCCTCTGGATGTGGGCGGGACTCTCGTGCTTCCTCTCGAGTGGAGACGGGTATGTCGGGGGAACTTCTTGAGTTGCAGCAAGGGTGAAGACCTTTTGAAGTTCCAGAGGTTAGGTGTGATTAGCCTCGAGACGCCTCAGCGGAATGGGCCTCATCTCGCCTGGAGGGAGAACCTCCTGGATTTCTCGAGTTGCGGCAGGTGCTCTCGACTTACGACGGGGACCTCAGGGACCCGCTCTGGTGCCTCAGGAAAGGCCAGTCCCCATGCGAGTTGCTCGAGGCCTCTCGATTCCTCTCCGTCGATGCCGGGGCCTAAGACCTTGTGTGGAGTCGGGCCGGAACCTGAGGATTCCTCTCCAGGGCTGACATGGATCTTGGGGTACTTCTGGAGTCTCCCCAGGGGAGTCAGTTCTCGTCTCGAGTAGGGGCATGCACGTGCGCTTTCCTCCCGTGCTGTAGCAGCAGTGTCACGCTTCCCGTCGCGTGGATTAAGGGATCTGTGGCTTTCCCTCGAGGCTTTCCCACGAGGCTTTCCCACAGGGTTGTCACACGTGCCACCAGGTGTGAGTCGATCCTCAGCGTGAAAGTCGAAGCAGTGCAGGGAAAACAGGATCCTCTGGAATGGACTGAGACATCTGGGGGACTCTTGGAATGGTGGCACGACCCATGAGTTCCTCTCGCCTTTCCTGTGCAGCGCGCCTCCTCTTGAGATGCGTCGAAACGTCGGGAATTCTTTCCCGAGGAAGCAGGGAAGGATCCCTCATCTCGAGCTTGGAGGAGGAAACGGAGCTCCTCTGGCGGTTGCCGGACCCTCGTGCTTCCTCTGGAGTGGAGACGGGTATGTCGGGGAACTTCTTGAGTTTTAGCAAGGGTGTTTAGGACACTTTGGAAGTTCCAGAGTTTAGTTGTGATTACTCTCGAGACGCCGCAGAGAAAATGGGCCTCATCTCGACTGGAGCAGAGAACCTCCTGGATTTTCTCGAGTTGCGGCAGGTACTCTCGACATACGACCGTGACCTCAGGGACAGTGTAGCAGATGTGTCACGCTTCCCGTCCGGGGATCAAGGGATCTGTGGCTTTCCCTCGAGGCTTTCTCACAGGGCTGTCCCACATGCCACCATGGTGTGAGTGGATCCTCGGCGTGAAAGTTGAGGCAGTGCTGGGAAAACGGGTTCCTCTAAAATGGACTGAGACATCTGGGGGACTCTTGAAATGGTGGCACGACCCTGGAGTTCCTCTTGCCTTTCCTATTGAGAACCCTTGCTCTTGAGATGCCATGGGAACGCCGAAAAATCTTTCCTGACTAAGCAGGATAGGATCCTTCATCTCGGAAACGGGGTTCCTCTGAATGTGGGCGGACCCTCGTGCTTCCTCTCGTGTGGAGACGGGTATGTCGGGGAACTTCTTGAGTTGCAGCAAGGACCCTTTTTAATTTCCAGAGGTTAGGTGTGATGAGCCTCCAGACACCTCAGAGGAAATGGGCCTCATCCCGCCTGGAGGGGAGAACCTCCTGGATTTTACCCAGTTGCGGCAGGTGCTCTCGAGTTACGACGGGTCCTCAGGGACCCGCTCTGGTGGCCTCAGGAAAGGCCAGTCCCCATGCGAGTTACCAGGGGGCCTTTAGGGATTCCTCTCCCATCGATGCCGGTGCCTAAGACCTTGTGTGGAGTCGGGGCCAGACCCTGAGGATGCCTCTCCAGTGCTGACATGAATCTTTCCGTACTTCTGGAGTCTCACCAGGGGAGTCAGTCCTCATCTCGTGTGGGGCATGCACCTGCCATTTCCTCACGACCTGCAGCAGCAGTGTCACGCTTGCCGACGTGTGGATCAAGGGATCTGTCGCTTTCCATTGAGGCTTTCCCACGAGGCTTTCCAACAGGGCTGTCCCACGTGCCACGGTGGTGTGAGTCGATCCTCGGCGTGAACGTCGAGGCAGTGCAGGGAAAACAGTTTCTTCTGGAATGGACTTAGACATCTGGGGGACTCTTGGAATGCTGGCAAGGCCCTGGAGTTCCTCTCGTCTTTCCTGTGGAGAGCGCCTCCTCTTGAGATGCGACGGGAAGGCCGGGAATTCTTTCCCGACGACAAAGGGAAAGGATCCCTCTTCTCGAGCTACGAGGCGGAAACGGGGCTCCGCTGGATATGGGCGGGAACCTCGTCCTTCCTCTCGAGTGGATATGGGTATGTCGGAGAACTTCTTGACTTGCAGCAAGGGTGTGAAGGACCCTTTGGAAGTTCCAGAGGTTAGGTGTGATTAGCCTCGAGACGCCTCAGCGGAAATGGGCCTCATCTCGCCTGGAGGGGAGAACCTCCTGGATTTTCTCGAGTTGCGGCAGGTGCTCTCGAGTTACGACGGAGACCTCAGGGACCCGCTCTGGTGACCTCAGGAAAGGCCAGTCCCCATGCGAGGTGCTAGGGGCCTCTCAGGATTCCTCTCCGGTCGATGCCGGGGCCTAAGACCTTGTGTGGAGTCGGGACCGGAACCTGAGGATTCCTCTCCAGTGCTGACATGGATCTTGGCGTACTTCTGGAGTCTCCCAAGCTTGCGTCAGTCCTCGGCTCGAGTGGGTCATGCACGTGCGCTTTCCTCCGAGCGGTAGCAGCAGTGTCACGCTTCCCTTCTCGTGGATCAAGGAATCTGTGGCTTTCCCTGGAGTCTTTCCCATGAGGCTTTCCCACAAGGCTATTCCACTTGCCACCATGGTGTGAGTCGATCCTCGGCGTGAAAGTCGAACCAGTGCAGGGAAAACAGGAACCTCCTTCCCCACAGTAGGGGATACACTGTCCCCTTGGGCGGGTATCTCCAGGGCACTCGCGCTGGGGGTTGCCCGCGGAGGTGCGGGCCTCAGGCTCCACGTGAGAAAAGCCCCAAATGGCATTAGCTGCCAGTCCAGACGCTGGCCCCTCAGGTCTCTGGCCGGAGCCTTGGGCTCCAGGCAACTCAAAGCCTCGGGGTGGCACTCTGGGACTGCTGTAGGGAAAGGATGCCAAGAGCCCACGGAGGAGTTGGGGGGGGCATGGGGGAAACGGAGGCGAGGACAGCGAGGGATCTAGGTGGAGGCGCTGGAGAGAGCGTCTGGTGTCCCGGAATGCCTCGGAGGAGCCAGCGGGGACAGTCGAGGCCAGGGACCTGTGGAATGTGAAAAGGCGGGAAATCTCAGAGCAAGGCAGGCTGGGAAAGGGGGCGTTGGTGGCCAATTCAAAGGGACCTAGGGGCGTTTCCTGGGCGGTGAGTTCCCTTGGCACTGCTGAGGCCCCTGATTGATCCACTCGGGGTTGAACCCACCCCCCGCTGCGAGGAGGGCCACAAACCAAAGCCCCCGAACTGCCCGCCCACCCCAACGGGGATCTTGGCGGTCCAGGGCACAGCCGTGCCCGGGAAAAGCCCACTCGCTCCACGGGACTCCGTCCAGGGTCTCTGCTTGGAAAGAGGCCAGGGGCGGCCCCCTCCATCTACCCACCCAAACCCTATTGACGTCAATGGCGGAGACGCCTCCCGTTCTCCAGAGTCCTGAGCTGCTGGGTCCCCGCCCACTCGGCCAGCAGTCTGCAGCGTGCCCGTGTGCCTCTCCCACCATGGCTTCGTCCGGCTCCTCCAGCACCTCAAGCGGTACGTTTGCCCTCGGTCCCTGTGGTCGGATCACATCTCAGGGGATTTGCGGGTGGCCTGGGCAAGGGCTCTCGGCCAATGTGTTGACCCCCTCCCACCGAGAACGGCTGGGACCCATCGGCCAGGCCCGGGGTTCCGAGGCGTCAGGTGTGCCCAAATTCGGAGGGCGTGGCATCGTTCGTTCATCTTGCTCCTTTGGCACACACATGGCTTCTCCGTTCTCTTTTCTGGGAAGACAGTGTTGTTTCAGGGGGCGTGCTGCGGGGGGCGGGGCCGGGTTGGGGGTGGTGGGAGCGGGTGCTTTGCTGGGATGAGGCCCTTTATCCTCACATCTTCATGTGGGAATGGGAGTCGGGGAGCTCTGTGGCCTTGCTGCCTTCAGTGGCTTCCTCTGCACAGGGGCCTAGTGGCTTCTGCCTTTTGTCAGGCGTTACGGGGGCGTCGCTTTGGTGGCCTTGGCCTTGCCTTGGCCTGGGCCTTGGCCTTGCCCTTGGCGTTGCTTGCCTTGCCTTGGTCTTGGCTTGGCCTTGCTGCCTTGCTTGCCCTTGACCTTGACCTTGAACTTGAACTTGAACTTGCTTGAACTTGACCTTGACCTTGAACTTGAACTTGACCTTGTTGAACTTGACTTGAACTTGAACTTGGACTTGAACTTGAACTTGAACTTGAACTTGACTTGACTTGACTTGAACTTGAACTTGAACTTGAACTTGAACTTGACTTGAACTTGACTTGAACTTGAACTTGAACTTGACTTGAACCTTGTTGAACTTGAACTTTGAACTTGACTTGAACTTGAAACTTGAACTTGAACTTGCTTGACTTGAACTTGTGACTTGAACTTGAACTTGACTTGACTTGACTTGAACTTGACTTGAACTTGCTTGAACTTGAACTTGAACTTGTGACTTGAAACTTGAACTTGACTTGACCTTGACTTGAACCTTGAACCTTGACCTTGACCTTGAACTTGAACTTGAACTTGAACTTGAACTTGAACTTAAACTTCACCTTGACTTGAGCTTGAACTTGAACTTGAACTTGACCTTGAACTTGACCTTGACCTTGACCTTGAACTTGACCTTGACCTTGACCAACAACGGGAGACCTCGAGATTTGCTCAGAGCACCGGAGGTCCAGAAGCAGGGCCCTGTATCTCCCCTTCCCTTTGTGATCATTGCAAAGACATTCCTAGCTGATAGCGGAGTGCCCCTGAAGAAGCAAGCAGTGGGAGTGTGTTTGACACGACTGTGTGCCTTCCTGGCCTCAGCTCCACAAGGGGCCTTTCCTCTCGAAGTAGGCCCCATGTCCCCTTGGGGAGGGTGTCATGCCTCTTTTCTCCTCACTGCCAAAGGGTGGAGCCAAGCTCGCTCTGTCAGAGGTACAAAAACAGCAATTGAATGGATTTTCAAGCTCTTGCTAGGCTGCACCCTTTCAGGGCCCACTTTACTGAAACAGGTGCTCTGTGGCCCCTGGTTGGGTATGCAGGTTCACAAACAGGGTGAGATCCTGTCCAAGCCAAGAATTTTCCTGAAAGACCTAGGCTCACTAGAGCTCTCCTCCAGAGCAAAGGGGATAGAGGAGATGTATGGAGGAGTCTTTGCCTTTCCCTGTGAGTGTGGGGCTACTCCCTACGGCCCCAAGCTCAGGGATAACTGCCTCTAAGAAAGGAATGGCAAGAAGCGCTATTCTTGGAGGTTGGGACAGGGAGTTCGCAGCATGTGGGGAAAGAAAGACTTCTTCGGGGAAGAAGAGGCAACCACCGGGGTGTGTTTGCAAGCCTCTATTTGGAAGGAACAGGTTTGCTTATACAACTCAAGACCTCCAGATCTGCTCAGAGGACTGAAGTTCCAGAGACAGGGCCATGTATCTCCCCTTCCCTTTGAGATCCTTGCAAAGACATTCCTAGCAGATCGTGGGAGTGCCCATGAAGAAGCAAGCAGCGGGAGTGTGCTTGACATCACTGGCTGCCTACCTGGGCTCAGCTCCTCAAGGGGCCTTTCTCTCCTGGTAGGCCCTATGTCCCCTTTGGGAGAGGGTGGTGCCCTCTTCCCTCCACACTGCCAAAGGGTGGAGGTGGAGCAAACTCGTTCTCTCCGAGGTAAAAAAAAAAAAAGACAAATTGGATGGATTTTTAAGCTCTTGCTATGCTGCACCCCTCCAGGACCCACTCGAGCAAAACAGGTGCCTGTGGCCCCTAGGTCGGGTATGCAGGTTCACACACTGGGTGGGATCCCGTCAAAGCCAAGAATTTTCCTGACAGACCTAGGCTCACTAGAGCTCTCCTCCAGAGGAAAGGGGACAGAAAAGACGTGTGTGTGAGGTGGCTCTGCCTTTCCAGGTCCCAATCTCAGGGATAACTGCCCCTAAGAAAGGAACTGCTGCTGCTGCTGCTGCTAAGTTGCTTCAGTCGTGTTCGACTCTGTGCGACGCCATAGACGGTAGCCCACTAGGCTCCCCCGTCCCTGGGATTCTCCAGGCAAGAACAGTAAGTGGGTTGCCATTGCCTTCTCCAATGCATGAAAGTGAAAATGAAAGTGCAGTCGCTCAGTCGTGTCCGACCCTCAGCGACCCCACGGACTGCAGCCTACCAGGCTTCTCCGTCCATAGGATTTTCTGAAAGGAACTGCAAGAAGCGCTTTTCCAGGAGGCTGGGAAAGGGGTGTTCGCAGGATGTGGGGAAAGAGAGCCTCCTTCGGGGAAGAATAGGCGGCCACTTGTTTTGTGTTGCAAACCTCTATTTGGAAGGAACAGGTTAGCTTATACAAAGGGAGACCTCCAGATCTGCTCAGAGGACCAAAGTTGCAGAGGCAGGTCGGTGTATTTTCCCTTCACTTTGCGATCCTTGCAAAGACATTCCTTGCTGATAGATGATTCAGCAAGGGCCTTTGAGACTGTTGTTTTCTTTCCTAGGTTCAAAGATTCCTTCAGTTCCTAATATAGATATCCTAGAAATTATCTGACATCCGTGAAAATCTGATATGTCCTGGTCAAATGCTGTCAGTTATAATTCCAGTTATCATATTAAAGCATTTCAAGTCGCAGCAGTGACCAGATTACATTGTCAATTTCTATTTAATCAGGTTTTAACCATGTCCTCTATGGTTTCACACTGATGCCTTTGCAGAAATACTGCTACTTCAAGATATATGGAATATACTTTTTTTAAGCTTACCGATAATTTGTTTGTTTGTTTGTTTGTCTTCTGGTAAGCTGGTACCAGATGGAATTTAGTCTCCTCTCTAGGTTAAGAGAACAAAGTTTTCTTAGAATGCAATTTTTGATAACAGACTATGGATTTCTTTACCTTTCATTGATTTATAATTGTTTTCATCATCTTTTTTTTACTTCGGTAAAGTAAATAAGCCTTATTTAAGATTTTGGTACATGTAGGATGGACTAAGCTTTCCCCACTCTTGCAAGTTCCCTTAACCCTTCAGATTCTTCTCGTGGGACCAAGATCTCACTTTCCTCCAGAGGGACAATCCAAGCTTTTTATTAGTTGATCTGCCCCTGACATCAGAGTCCATTTGAGCACGAGTTGGCCTATAATTTAGGCATGAAACTATGACTACATAAAGAAAAGGTGACTTTATGATTCAGGGATGGCCATGATATGCCTTGCACTTCAGAGAAAATGGGTTAAAATGATTTTTTTTTTTCTTCAAAACTGCACAGCCAGTTCTTTCAGCATATGCAATTGAAAACATCTAGTCATTAGGTCAGTTTTCATTCCAATCCCAAAGAAAGGCAATGACAAAGAATATTCAAGCTGCTGCACAATTGCACTCATCTCACACACTAGTAAAGTAATGCTCAAAATTCTCCAAGTTCACATGAACTGTGAACTTCCAAATGTTCAAGAGGGATTTAAAACATGCAGAGAAACCAGAGATCAAACTGCCAACATCCACTGGATCATTGAAAAAGCAAGAGAGTTCCAGAAAAAAAGACATCTATTTCTGCTTTATTGACTATGCCAAAGCCTTTGACTGTGTGGATCACAATAAACTGGGAAAAATTCTGAAAGAGATGGGAATACCAGACCACCTGACCTGTCTCTTGAGAAACCTGTATGCAGGTCAGGAAGAAACAGTTCGAACTGGACATGGAACAACAGACTGGTTCTAAATAGGAAAAGGAATATGTCAAGGCAGTGTATTGTCACCCTGCTTATTTAACTTATATGCAGAGTACATCATGAGAAACACTGGGCTGGAGGAAGCACACGCTGGAATCCAGATTGCTGGGAGAAATATCAAGAATCTCAGATATGCAGATGACACCACCCTTATGGCAGAAAGTGAAGAAGAACTAAAGAGTCTCCTGATGAAAGTGAAAGAGGAGAGTGAAAAAGTTAGCTTAAAGCTCAGCATTCAGAAAACTAAAATCATTGCATCCAGTCTCATCACTTCATGGCAAATAGATGGGAAAACATTGGAAACAGCAGCAGACTATTTTGGGGGGGCTTGGAAATCACTGCAGGTGATGGCTGCCTCCATGAACTTAAAACGTATTTATGACTTGGAAGAAAAGTGATGACCAAACTAGACAGCATATTAAAAAGCCGAGACGTTGCTTTGCCAACAAAGATCCATCCAGTCAAGGCTATGGTTTTTCCATATGTCATGGATGGATATGAAAGATGTACTATAAAGAAAGTGACAGCTGAAAATTGGATGCTTTTGAACTGTGGTGTTGGAGAAGATGCTTGTAGGTCGCTTAGACTACAAGGAGACGCAACCACTCCATCCTAAAGGAAATCAGGTCTGAATATACATTGGAAGGACTAATACTGAACCTGAAACTCCAATACTTTGGCCACTTGATGTGAAGAGCTGACTCACTTGGAAGTTGCTTTGATTTGCCTGTGAGTGTGGGAGCCCTCCCTGGGCAAAGGGCCTCAGGGGTCATTGCCACTGAATCACGACCTCCAAGCAAGCGCATTCCAGCTGTGTGACATTCAGGAAGCAGGAGACTGGGAAAACTATCTTCCTTAGAGGAAGGAAAGTCATCCACAGAGAGTGTGTTTTCAGGCCTCTCTTTGCAGCAAGTGTTTTGCTTCTCAGACATCAGAGCTGCAGGCTTGCTCTGAGGGCCTCAATTGCAGAGTCAGGGCTGTGTGTCTCACTGCACTTTCCAAGCATTGCAGACACATTCCTAGGTTGGAGCAGTGCTTCCCATGAGAAAGAAGCCTCGGGAGTGTGTCTGAGCGGGCTGAGTGCCATGCTAGGGTCACCTAGTCGAGGGCACCTTGCACATCCAATGGGCCCCAGGCGAGTAGCTATGGACCGGCCCTTCGGTTGAGACATCCCAAAGCAGGGAACAAAGCTAGCTCTGTCAGAAGGAGGAAAACAGCAATGGGATGGATTTTCAAGCAGTTGCTAAGTCACACCACGTTAGGGCTCCCCGGGCGAATTTTGGCCTCTAGGTATCCAGATGTGTGCACAGGATATTTTCCCCACAGGATTCAAGAATGTTCCAGACAGACCTAAGCTCACTAGCTCTCTCCTGCAGAGGAAATGAAATATTGTTGCTGAACCACGAAAAGATGCTGGGATTCTTGGCTTATGGGAGGAGAAGAATTCAATCCAGGGCCCAAGACGAGGCTTGATTGCTCAGAGCTTTTGTGCAATAGAGTTTTATTAAAGGAGAAAGGAGATAGAGAAAGCTTCTGACAGAGACATCACAAGGGGCAGAAAGCGTACCCCCTTGCTAGTGTTAGTAATGGAGTTATATACTCTCCAATAAGTTATGACAACGAACAAAAGAATGTCTGGAGGTTGTAAAGACTCACTAGACCTACTCCCATAATTGACATTTTAAGATAACAGGATTAGCCAGAAGGTTTTTTCCAGAGACCGTCCTCAAGAAGGATGCATGATTGTTATATAATCCTAAGGAATGTAGAGGGAAAAACAGTTTGTCCTTCTTCCTCCTTGAGAATTCTAGACCCTCTCTCCTTGGGGACCCTTGAACTTCTTAGAAACCTGCCTTGGCAATGACTCTCTCAGAAACATGATTGAACAGCCGTTTGGAGCTTCCTTTGACTTTCCCTGGGAGGGAGGGAGCCCTCCCTGAGCACAGGGCCTCAGGGGCCATGGCCAATGAAAAAGAATCTCCCAGCAAGTGCTTTTCAGCCCTGTGTGACTCTCAGCCCACAGGAGGCTGAGAAAACTCTCTTCCTTGGAGGAAGGAAAGGCAGCCCAAGAGTGTGTTTTCAGGCCTGTATCTTGCAGCAAGTGTTTGGCTTGTTAGACAGAAGACCTGCAGGCCTGTTCCAACAGACTCAATGCCAGAATCAGGGCCTTGTGTCTCCCTGCAGTTTCCTGGCCTTGCAAACACATTCCTAGGTGAGAGCAGTCCTGCCCATGGGGAAGCAGGCTGCGGGAGTGTGTCTGAGGGGGGCCAGGTGTCATGCTGGGGTCACCTGGTCGAGGGCACCTTGCACCTCCAATGGACCCCAGGCAAGGAGTTGCAGGCCACCACCTTGCTTCTGAAATCCCCAAATCAAAGCTCGCTCTGTCAGAGGGAAGAAAACAGCAACAGGATGGATTTTC
>NW_017216461.1:0-13180 GCF_001704415.2 Capra hircus
CTCACAAAAAGACAGTGCCGAGCAGTAAGACCAGCTGCAGCCGCAGCGCGTTCACTACGTCTGCCTGGGGAAGTAGGACACTGCGAGGGTTGGTGTCCCCAAGCACTGGCGAGTGGGGCTAGGCGCCGGGCTCCAGCAAGGGGTTGGAACGGATTGCCCGAAGCGGCAAGGGAGGCCAGGACGGAGGTGCAGACCACATACCCAGACGCACTCCAGTGATGCATGCCTATGCCGTGAGGGGAAAGAGCGAGAGGGGCGAGGCCCAGGCCAAGAGTTCCAGGATTGGGACGGGGGCGTCTAGAGCCTCCGAGGCCGCTGGGCCAGGGTGTTTTAATGCCTTGCACCTTAGGCCCACTGCGGCCGGCCCGGGCCGGGAGGAACCACCCTCCGGTGGCGAGACCAACTGTGGGGTAGAGGTGGGGCCAGGCTGGTGAGGGGCGGAGGCCAGCGAATGGAGGGGCGGTGGCAGTGCAGGCGCCGGGGGCGGAGCAGCGGTGGGAGGGGAGGGCGCCGCAGTGGGGCGGGGCGGGGCCGGGGCGTGAAGGCGTGACAGGTGCGGGCGCGCAGGAGAGGAGTGGGCTGGCCACTGTCGGCCCGCTGCCTGGCGCCCCAGGCCTACCCGAACCGGGCCCGTTTTCTCCCTGGTCAGCGCTCAGGCACCTGGGTTCTCCATCCTGTGTCCGCAGAGGCGCCCCGCCCCCGAAGCCGGCGCCCGCGGCGCCGGGCCGCCAGGATCGGCCGAGCCCACTGGCTTTCAGGAGTCAGGCGCAGCCGACGGAGCCCGCCAGCACCTGGGGGAGGCCAAAAGAGAGCCCGGTCGCTGCGCGGCGGTGCGATGCTGCCATGCGGCCGCGCTAGAGGGGCGGGTGCCTGACGCACGCGGCGCAGCGCTTCGCAGTCGGACGGAGCCGCCTCCCGTGACTGTGGTCCTTCAGCCGCGCCCGTCCGCGCTCTGGCTCTCCCTGGCCTGCTCTTGCCCTCCATCCGCCTTATCGCGCGTGTCCTCGCCGCCGCACTGGACGACAAAACACGGGGTCTCTGGCAGGCTGGAGAGGCTTTGGGAGGGGCCGGAGGGCTTCCCGAGTAGTCAGGCTTTTGGGCGGCAACGGTTATCCAGAGCAAGCCCCTAGCAAGGCTCTACTGGTCTCCAGAGAGGGCCCAGAAACCCCCTGCACTTGAAAGTAAATCAGCGATACAGGAAGCAACGTTTTTCTTGTGAAACACAGAAATAAGAAGTTCACAGTGTCCAAGGGCTGGCGTTGTCCTTCTACAAGATGGTGGACATGGGGGACAGAAAGACGGCCACCAGGTCGCATCAGCAGGGGGCTACGTGGGGAAGTCGATCAGGCCAGCGCCTGGCAGTGGTGCTTCATCGATTCGAGGACGCCAGTGGCAGGACAGAGTCACACGCGACAGGGCCACCATCGTCACCTGTAACCCACTGCCTAGGAAGCTAAGCCGCCGGCACCACCGAGTTGCCTCCCTCCAGGAAGCTTTTCCCACAGAACTCAGCCCCCACCACCTTGCTCCACTTAATTCAGGACTGCTGCGCGCATCTGGTTGCTGATCTTGCCTCGCCTACAGAGCTCTGAACTCATGGCAGTAGACGGACCATAGGTTGCCCTTGTTACTATTGGGCGGAATCCTCAGCTCCCTAATACTGACCGTCGCTCCAGAAATTGGACATACAGTGCCATGCAGAAGTTTGTGAGCAGAGGGCGATGGTGGGCAAAGGGGGCTGCGACAAGGGCTGGATGCAGGAGTGATGGAGGGAAGCAGCCAGGAAAGCAGGAGCGAGTGTGGCCCTGGACTGCAGAGTTGTCCAGAGCCAGGTTTGTACAAGCGGGGTGTCCAGGCCGGGGCGGGGTGGGGAGAATGGGGGGGCGTATGTTGGAAGAGTGGGAGCCAATCCTAGAAGAGTCTTCCTTTTTCACACCACGCTCGAACTGAGGATCAGGGCCAGACACAGGGGACAGGGTAAGGGGCGTGAGCCTTGGAACAGCGAGTACCTGGACGTGACCGCCCGCCCGAGTCCGCTTGATCCTCCCATGAGCTGGGGACAGACATGAATGACGGCCAGGCCCAGCCTCTGTCTCAACTGGCCCCTTTCTCCCCAGCTAACAACATCAGTTCTGCATCCCCTACCCTGGAGACGCCCAGACCCAAGCAGTGAAAACCACCGGCAGGTCCAAGGTTCTGGCACTTAGCAGCGGCCTTTGTAGTGCCAGAGGATCAATGGCTCCCGGAAAAGCCGCGCGAGAGCTGAGACCGTTTCGCCACGGCAAGCCAGTCCAGGTCTGGAGCGCCCCACTCCTGTGCAACCAGCGGAGACCACCCTTCACTCAAGGGACATACAGATGTGGGACGACCGTCCAAGGAGGGCAAGGGAAGGGACCTGGGAGTTGCCTGGCGAAGACCCTTGGACGTCAACGAGACTCTCCACTTGACAACGATAGCGAGACAAGAAGCACAGAGACCATCAGTGGTGAAGAGCTGTACAGTCGAGTCTCCCAGGAGTCGCCGTGGTCTAGGGCAATGCAGAGTGTCTGTTTTTTTTTGGAGAAAGCACGTCTGCGCGGTTGGGCCCCACAACAGGTCTGAGGATAACGCTGAGGCAACAGAGACGACAGCTCTTGATAGCCTGGCTTGATCAAGCAGAGAACAGCCGCCCAATACCAGGATCAGTTAAAAGTCAAAGAATGTAACGAACTGAATCTGTGGCTTTTGCTCTCCGTCCAACCTATTCGAAAAGGTAGGCATGCCCTGAGCATTAAGTACAGCGATTGCTAAGACAGTGTCGTAATTGTCGACACAATAAGTACCAGTCATATTTGTAAAACTGCCAACAACAAAATTATATATTATTAGATCCTAATGAGTAATTGTTCTTGATATAGAGAACTGGGTGTAGACGTTCTGGTATAGTCATCATCTGACACCCTAGCTGCGAGGGTGGATTCGCTACCGAGAATTGCTCCCTGCCTTCGGACACTCACGGCATGAATTTGCGAATTATAGAAATGAGAAATACGAGGTGCATTGAATACCAAGCTTATGACTAGAGTCTACAAACAATAAATCTCCTAGAGAAAAATACCTAGTGAGAAATCTTACTTCTTGCAAAAGAGGAGCCAATAGGAAATTAAATATTCCTCCAATAGGAATCGGAATCTCAACACTTATTTAAATGGCCCGCTTTAAGGTGCCTTGGGCGTTGGTCCAAGCTTGGCTTGGGTGCAGGCTTGAGGCACCCTCAGCTGCATTCTCGCTAAACCGAAGCTCAACCGCTTTTCGAACTGTTAAAGTTCAAAAGGGTGAATTCGTAAAACTTAAACCTTCTGGCCACGCGCGGCTCCTAAGAACCCTAGGGCCCTGGGGGATGCTGCATCAGGTAGCATTGGCTCTGGGGGTCGTCAGCTACAAATGACCCCAATTCCGCAGAAAGATTCACAAGAATAGAGCCGACCTCCAAGTACAAGCGAATCCTTCGCCTGACGACCACGTGTTTCCGCATTCTGTCCTAGCACACCAGGAGTCCCGCGGGGCCTCCCCCAGCTATAGGGACCTAACGTGCCCCCTGCCTCCTCGCCGCCCCCCTCAGGGGTCCCAAGCCTCAGTTTGCTACCAGCCGACCGTTCTCTCCCATATAGATATTTTTATATATATTTGCTACTGAGTGCTAATATAAGAATATACACAGCATCTGAGGGTTCCATAAAATAATGACACTCCATTGTTCTGGATAGGAACCTTTACCAGATGGAGAGGAGTACACAGGCCTTCAACCTTTGCCAGGTAGCCGGGCGTATATTACAGTCTTCTTGGGGGACAGGAGGGTGGGAGTGGGAGGCCTGAGGGTGGGGGCTGCGCTAACGCCACCCCAGGCCAGGACCCAGTAGGCGTTCACTTGGGAGGGGGAGGTGCGCGCACACGGGCGCTGTGCATACGCTGTATAGATCGCTGCCAGCTTGTGGCGCGTTGTATGGGGGCAGCCTCAGCACACAGCTTGAGACAGCGGAGCCTGGTCCAGCCCCGTGGATGCTGCCATCCCGTGTGGGGGGGCCGCGGGCGGGCAGGGACACCCAGGGAAGGAGCCCCCATGGGAGAAGCCCCCCTTTACATTCTAACAGGCTTGGTCGCCTGTGCTGCCAGTGTAGGTGCCAAGAGGTCACGGCTTGGAGTCAGGCAGGCGAGGCACGACCGGCCGGACGCCCATGGAGGGCACACCATGGCCCATGCGCGGGTGCAGCGCACACCACACACACTACACACACACCACATGGTGACCTGTCCCTGTTCCATAACCGTTCCACCCTGAATGTGACCGTTATCACGAGGTCGTGGCAAGTACCTGGGCCTGGCGGGACAGAAGGGATCATGGCAACCCAGCGGCAGCAACGGCTGGGCTTGGGGTCTGTTATACATTTCAATGGGGGCTGCGCTGGCCTGGCCCGCGCCGGCTTCGTTCACGGTCCGCGAGAGCCTCCTTCGCTAGCGGTGTGGCCCCCGGCGGCAGCAGGCGGGTGGTGAGCGAACTACGAACAGGAGTCGTCCACCCAGAGGAAGCCGGACGCTGGGTGTCCCTGGCCCGCTTCCGGCCTATGCGAGTACTATGCCGAGAGGCGAAACTGACAGGTCCAGAGTACTGCCCTGCGGGCGCAGGCGGGCTATGGGTCAGTGCGGCCTCTGGCTCCGCAGGGAGCCGCTCCACGGAGGCAGGGCGGGAGCGGTGAGCCCCACACTCACGTCGTTGCTCGTAAGGCAGAGACAGTAATTCCTCTGGATCTGTTTCCGGTCAGCCCATCATGGTGGCTGAAGAGTGGAGGCTCGCAGTGAGACTGGCGCGTCAGCACCTACACCGCAGACATCGTTAAAGACTAGGGGACACTGCAAGCTAGTGGGCCGCGGCGGGCCAGCCACTACGGTATCAGTACCATGTGGAACTCAGTAGGCCCAGCCCTACGAGGACACGCCCGGCCCTGGACTGGACTCCCCCGCATTCACGCTAGCGGGCGGGCCGCACAGGTCAACAGGTTCATGTAATTCGCGTGACAGTGCGCATTGGTCCTGCTTAGGTGGCCATCTGGTGGCCTTCTTCAGAGCTTGAAGAGTCCCTCCACGGGGATTGCTAGGTGACGCGAGCCCCCCAGTGTGAAGAGTCATCACGCAGAGCAGACGCTTGCCCGAAGGACCACGCTTAGGGTACAGTGATGGGGGCAAAGCAGCGACCGTCAGCCCTGGAAACAGACACCGAAAAATGGAGAAATCCAGGCAATTCACACAGCATGTCGCAAACTGGGTCGAAGCGACACTGAGCCCAGAGGCATGCACGCAACCCAGGCTCGTCCACCCGCTGTCAGAACTTCCTGCCGGCAGAGGCCTATCCGACCGGGCCCATAGCCCGGGCTACCAGTCATGGGCCACATACACTCACTTTAGCTGGTGTAGCCGCCGGTCATAACAAGGCCTCGGGGTGCATCCACTTCACATTGGGCAGGCGGCCCGGTTAGGGGAGGAGGGGCGAATGTTGGGCTGCCAGAGCGCCGCTCGACTGGCCGAGGCCCCCCACTGCACCCGGGTAGGGGCTGGAGCTCACGTTTGTTGTCTTACTTGTAGTAGTCGAGATGTGGAACGTCAGCGGGCCAGGCCGAATTGGTCCAAAGGGAAGTCCCTAGGTGATATTTTCGTGCTAGCCTGTGTTCATCCCCTAACAGTAGCCCCCGTATGTGGTCGTCGCGATTTTCATCACGTGGTGGTCCTCGCGCTCACCTAGCACAATGCGGGCGACAGGTCGCCTATGTGGACGCAGGGGTGGTCGGGGCACGGTTTGAGCCAGTCCAGCGGACTCTCCAACCACCCACGCGCCGGGTGGTTTGTCTCCACGCAGGCGCCACGACGGCGGGCATCTCGCATGGGGCTACTGGTTGGTCAGATAGTTCTTTCCGTGCGTTAAGAGTCCAGGTCAGGTCCAATGGACACCTCGCGCCAAACCTGCAAATAGTACGGATATCGCAGGACATCGAGGTCATTTGCCGGCGAAGCTGCTCCTGCGGGCAGGACCGGGCACGAGTGTCGCAGAAGTAGTCCAGTGCCTCGGGCCGCCGAGCGCCAACCCCGCAGGTTATTCCGTAGGTTGCGCCTTGCTCGCGTACTCCAGGCCAGCACATACAGGGGCCCTGAGGGCGCGGGCGGCTCAGAGGGGCGCCCTGCGGGCCTCCCAACCGCCCCACCCCCACCGCATCTGGTGCGGCCCCACCCCACCGGCCCGCGTGCACGCCCCCCTGCGTGCGGCCCCCGCCCACCGCAGACCCCGCCCCAGCCCGACTCTCACCGCCCTGCGTGCAGGCGCCTAGCAAGTTGATAATGTTCTTATGTTTTCCGATCATCTTCATCATCTCCATCTCGGACACCAGGTCCGACAAGTCCTTATCCGTGGCGTCATCTGTGCGGGGATGGGCAGCTGAGTCAGGGAGGGCCGTCCAGCCTGGCACAGGCCCCCTCACCACATCCCCACCCAACCATCACCTTTCAGCATCTTCACGGCCACCGTGACAGGCTTGGCAGCTCGGTCCTTGTCGATGCCAATGGCCTCTGCCATGACCACCTGGCCGAAGCAGCCCTCCCCAAGAGGCTTGCCCAGGGTGAGCCTGGTGGCAGAAGCAGAGAGGCCGTGAGCACACCTGCCTGCTTGAGGCCCTCTTCCAGGCAGCATGAGGTCGGTGCCGCCGCCGCCTCCAGGAAGCCCTCCACACTCGCCCAGGCAGCCCTGCTAATGGGTAAAGGACACTACCCGCTGACCTCTTGACTGTGAGGGCACTTTTCCAAGAGTGGGTCCCCCTCACCCATCTCAGAGGGGGCGTCCAGCCCCATATTCATCAGAGGCCTGCCTGACTCCCATATGAATTCAGTCAGGCCCGAGTGGGAACCCCTCCCCACTATGGGACCCCCACCCTCTGTGCCCTCGCACCCGCCACTGGGTCAGGGCCCCAGGCCTGCGCACACGACTGACCGGGCCCGGGACAGCTCCCACTTGGGGTCGGCGGGCAGCTCGAGCTCAGAGACGTTGGCCAGGGTGGGGCCCTCGCCCGAGGACAGCCGGGCGATGCGTACCAGTGGCGTGTTGGAGCTCATGGATGAGCTGGACTCCAAGGACACCTGCTGGGTCGGCAGAGGCAGGTTGGTGCCACGAGGCCAGGCAGCTAGGGCCCGGAGTGCGGCTCCCGCGGACCACATGCCCGAGAGGGACCTGACTTCTGCCCCTGTGGTGCTAAATGGAGGTTTTTAACATATTTTGCCCCGGAGAAACCCGGCTCTACGGGGTGACTGTGCAAGCGGGTGAGGGCTCAGCCCACACCCTGATGTCCTCAGACTTTACAGACGAGACACACTCAGGGGCCAGGGCAGCGGGCCGGGCAAGGGCACGGGCAGGCTCGGAACCTGGTATCTACTTTCTGTTACCTGTCGCTTGAGCGGGAAGCGGGAGACCTTGTGCACCGCGGGCGAGCCCAGGCCCTTCTTGGGGGGGCTCCGCAGGCGGTAGAGCGTAATGGCGGCCACAGCCAGGATGAAGAGGAGGAAGCCCAGCCCATAGCTGAGGATGCCCGCGAACACACCGCCAGCCTCACCGGCTTCCACCAGCTCCTCCTCGGCTGCAAAGACACAGGTGTCAGCGGCCTAGCCCAGCGTCGAGGGAGCCCGCGCACTGCCCCAAGCCGGAGCCGCGGGCACGGTGGGGGGCCCAGGACCGGGTACAGACCCCGCCCCCGGTGGGGTTGGGGGAGTGCCAAGGCCTCGTTGAGTCTTCAGCAGCCAGAAGTGCGCAGGCCACAAGGAGCGTAGACAGACCCAGGAAAGGAGAGCCCAGCAGAGCCAGCAGCACCCTCACCCGCCACCCGGGAGGCGCCAGCACCACCGCATCAGCTGCCAGGGACCCCGCTGGGCCGGGGCGCTATCGGGGGGAGGCCCGTCAGGCCCGAGACAGGGCCGAGCAGACTTTGCCCGCACGCCGGGTGTGGAAGCTGGCTGGAGGGCTCTGCAGTCCCCTGGCCTCCCCGGCGGCACTGGCGCGTCCCGAGCCCCAAGAGGACAGAGCGAGAGCGGCAGAAGCCGATACCTGGCAGCACCACCAGCCACGCAGAGTGATGGGAAAACCCGATAGAATTGCCCGCCAGACACGTGTACTCCCCCGCGTCCTCAAAGGTGACATTGCGCAAGGATAGAACCTCTAGCTCCTTGTCGGTGGTGTTAGCGCCCGCCGTCTACAAAGAGAGAACAGAGCGCGATAGGAGAGCACCAAGAGCAGCCCATGGGCACCGCAGCCAAAGTCCACTCGGCGCCGCTCCGGCCAGGCTGCAAGGAAAACGCCGCCGCCACCACCGCGACCGCCGCCACCGCGGCCCCAGTGGCCTCTGCCCCGCGCGTCCACACCGAGCCCGAAGCCAGTCCCTCCACCGGCGAGTCCTCTGTCCCAGGTGAGCCAGACGTTGTTGGCTGTCAGCACAGCAGGCAGGGTGAGCGTGCACCGGGGGAAAGGGGCAGGCGGGGGAGCCAGGGGGGCAGGGAGGGAGGCAACAAGGCCAGGCAGAAGTGAGCAGCCGTGGGAGCCGGGGCCAGAGAGAGGAGGGAACAGAGAGATGGACAGACAGAGAGAGACAGCGCGCGTGCTAGAGCAGCTGGAGGCAGGCGCTCAGGCTCGGCCCCAGGGCAAGGGCGTCCGGGGGCACACACAAGGTGCAGGTGGGTCAGCGCAGGCCGTGGGGGATCAGAGCAGGCGGTCACAACGGAGGCCGGGGGGGTCAAGGTGCAGAGGCGGCCACGCCAGGAGCAGTGTGAGCCAGGGTCGTGGGGTGGGAGTGGCGGGGCGTGCGGGTGGGCACAGGGCCAGGGCATCAGAGCTGGAGCTCGGCGTGCCAGGCAGGCGTGGGACAGAGCTGTTACCTGCTGGGGGCCCGTGAACACGCAGCCAAAAGGCCTTCTCAGCCACGCCTATGAAATTGGAGGCTCGACAGAGGTACTCGCCCCCGTCACGCTCGGACACATTGGCCAGGCGGAGGCGCGCGTCGGCCTCCGCACTCTCACTGATCCACGACTGCGGGGACAAGAGACCCGGCTCAGGCGCGGGGGCCCCGCCGGACACACGGGCGTGACTGCCGAGGAGCTGGCCCTCGCCCAGCCCCGAGGAACCAGCCAGGAGGGCTGCCTGGAGGAGGCGTGGAGACACCGCGGCGGGCGCTGTGCTCACACTGGACATAGCTGCCCGTCACGCACCCCCGCCGCCCGCTAACCCTCAGAGAGGTCCTCCTCGGAGCGCTCAGGCCACCCACCTCTGGGGTCCCCGCCCCAACGCTGCCAGGCCTGAGAGCTCCGGGTACTGCCCCGCCCCGAGTCTGTACTCCCGATCCCGCCCCTCAGCCCCATCGTGTGCCTTAACAGATGTTTCTCTTTGGGCAGCAAATGTCGCAATCGCCCCAGCTCGGGTGGCCCCCAACCCCGGGGCCGTGGGAACACATTCCTGCCCTGAGGGCCCAGGGAGGCGCCGGGGCTGGCAGAGCCCCCGCTCTGGGTCTGCAGGCCAACGCGGACAGACCCCGCCCCCAGAGCGACCCCGCTGCGTCTCCCCCAAGGCCCAGCCTGACGGGCCTCCCGCCTGGTCTGCCCTCCCCGCCCGGCCGGCGGCGGCGCCCACCTTGAGCACGGTGACGTAGGGCGTGCCGTCGGGCCCCACCTTGCTGCCGTTCACCTCCACGTGCTTCAGCCACTGGATGTGGGGCTGGGCATCGCTGTACACCTTGCAGTGGAACTCCACGTCGCTGCCCAGCACGGCGGTCTGGTTGGCGGGCAGCCCCGCCTGGAGGATGGGCCGGTGCGGAGAGCGCTCTGCGGGGCGCGGAGGGCTTCAGAGGCTGCCGGTCTGAGCGCCGCCTGGCCCCGCCCCGGCCCCCGCCCGCACGCCCCGGGCCTCACCCAGCACGTCCAGGGTGTAGGTCTGCTGGATTCTGCCAAACTTGTTCTCCACGACGCACGTGTAGTTGCCGCGGTCCGAGGGCACCACGCTCTCCATGACCAGGCTCCACTGCTGGTGCCGCAGCTGCGGGTGGACTCGGGTGAGCGGACGGCGGGTTAGCTGGTCTGGGCGCCGCCTGGCCCCGCCCCGCACCCCCAGCCACCGCGGGCCCACCTTGATTCCTCCGATGCGGTGCTCGCCCCGGAACTCCTTGCCGTTCTTCAGCCAGGTGATGGATGGCGTGGGGTTGCCGGCAGCCGGGCAGCGGAAGCGAACCGTGTTGGCGGCCGGCACCGCTAGCAGCTTCTTGTCCATCCGCTCGGGCCGCGTCCAGTAAGGGGCCCCTGCTGTCCGGGGAGGGAGGGAAGGCTGTGGCAGGGTGGGGTGGGTAGAGGCTTGCCTGTCCCTCTCCAGCCTGCTTCCCGCCTGCGGAGGGGATGTCAGCCTTTTGAAGACCCCCTCCCAGGGCTGGACGAGCTTCCAATAGCCTGAATGCCACCTCCGGTCACGCGACAAAGCCAGGTCCCTCACCTTCCTCAAACACCAGCTCCAGTCGGGGGGTCCAGGGCGCCGCACTGTGACCCAGGACGCAGAGGCGTCTCAGGATCACCACCCACCCAGGCGGGCCCATCAGGGGCGGGCCCACCAACTGGCACAGGGACCAGGGCACACCAGGTGAGGATGCCCAGCTCGATGGATGGGCACCGCACCTAGCCACCCAGAGAACCCGGAGCCTTGAGGCCGGCCAGGAGCCCGCGGGCTTCTGCGAGACCCCAGGCCACGCTCTGCCCCATGGGTGATAGGACGTCGGAAGGCCCTGCTCCCCACCCTGCCTTCCGAGACGGTCTACCCCCACCCTCACACCCAGCTGGTTTTCTCCTTTGGGGCTGGCAGCCCCACCAGCTGCCCAGCTCCCTGTGCCGCAGCCACAGGGGAAGACCACCCTAGAGTGGGCGGGACCCACCAGGGCGGAGGGAGAAGACAGACAGGGCACCCACCGGGTCCCCACACCCCCAGCCCGCATCTCATGGCATTACAAACTCAGCTCCTCCAAAAGCAGACAGCCCGCCTCCCCAGACCGGCCCCTCCACACCGGGCAAAGCCCCCTGCCACTTGCTGTTCTAGGCCCAGGTACCTGGGCACTGTCACCCACAAGCTGCCACCAGGAACCACTACGGCAGCCCCTTCCCAGTACATACACCTGCGCCCCGACACCCACGTCCATGCTGGCCACACCCGCCGACACCCCACAGCCCCACCACGCTGGCACCCCACCCAGGTGGCCCACGGCCACCCTGGCACCCCAGACACCACCTGCCCGACACCCGAGACGGCCACCCCTTCTGCCTAGGCGATCCCAGGTGTCTCCCACTTCCCTGAACCCATCTGCTGCCCCCTGCCCTGGTTCACGCACATGCAGCACTGACCACAGCCTGGCTCCCCCAGCCCTGGCCACACCAGTCCCCGGGGTGCTCCTGGAGCCCCGGCCCCCGGCCCTGCAGCACACCCCACCCCTCACCTGCCCCCAGAGCCCAGGGGTGGGCACCCATCGCCCCACAGAGAAGGAACCCCATGGAGGTGGTCCCCAGGCCTCGGTCTCATGGGGCGGGCGGGGCGGGGCCCCAGTGGGAAGGCAGGCCCCCAGTGGGAAGGCAGGCCCCCAGCCGGGCAGCCCCTCGCACCTGGAGCCTGGTCTCACCTGTGTCCTCAGCCTCGTCGTCCCCATCTTCGTCATCCCCCGAGGACGGAGCGTCTGTAACGCAGGCAAGAGGGCGGGCGATGCAGGGAGCGCCCTGCAGCCAAGCAGGACCCTCACGGCCCCGGGGCTCCCCGTGCCGCCCCGGCCGGAGCGCCGCGCCCTCGCCAGTACCTGTCACGCGCACGCTGAAGAGGCACAGCAGCCGCTGGGAGAGGCGCTGGCGGCAGCTGTAGGCCCCGGCGTCCTCGTGGGAGGCGTTGAGCACCTGTAGCCGCTGTGGCCCCACCAGGACGCGGTCCGAGGGCGCCAGGCCCACGCCGTCCTTCACCCAGATGGTGGGTTCCGTGGGCACCCCCGCCGGCGAGCGGCAGCTCAGCTCCACGGTGTCCCCGCTGCCAAAGGCCCGCTCCTGTGGGCTGGGCTCGGGGCCTGGGGCCTCTGCAGGCAAGATGGGGGTGTGAGGCGGGTGTCCCCACGCAGCACCAGACTCACCGGGCCATCTGGGGCCTGGGGGCAGGAGGCCGGGGAAGCAGTCCTGCCAGCCGTCCTGTAGGGCGGGCCGGGGCGGGGATGGCCGTCAGCGGTGCCAGGGCCAACTCTCCTATGTTGGCGACCCGCAAGGAGACGGGTGGGGGGCCACGCCAGTCAAACGCTGCGTGGACACGGGACACTCCGGAGTGTCGTGAAGTACTCCTCCTGCTTTTTTCCAACCACTTGGAAATGGGCTCAGCATGGCGGGAGGTGGGCGCGAGTGGCATGGCCGACCTCATGGGGACGTCAGGTGGGGATGACATGCGGCAGGGGCAGGCGACCGATCCCAGGAGGGGGTGCCCCTCACCCCGGGACCTGAGAACAGGTACTGCCCAGCATAGAAGGGAGCATCCCAAACTTCCCAGAACGTCTGGGCGCTAAGACGGGAGAGGCCAGCCTAGGGTGGAGGCCCTCGAGGGCCTGGCCGGTCTACACGCCAACCCAGAAGGGACCTGGGACCTAAACTAGGCTCGGCAGTGAGCACCAGAAAAGGGGTCAGAAAATGACGCAAGTGTGGAACCGGGTCTGGCTGGTGGGTGTGAAGGGACTGAGGACCCCACGGTACAGACGGGGACGCGGAGGGGAGGAGGAGGAGGGCTCCAGGCTCGGCCGGCGGAGGGGCCAACATAGGGGCCCCAGGCCAGGCGGGCAGCCCCGGCCCACCTCCCCAGCAGGTGCCAAGAAGCTGGGCTGGGGGGTCCTTACGGATGTCCACTCGGCCCCCGGGCCCTCCCCCTGCCCAGCGCCCACCCAGATCCCATGGGGCCAACAAGGCCCAAGACCCAGGGGCTGACTGCCCGCCCAGGTCTCGCTGCCAGGGCGGACAATGCCTGGCAGCCTGGGCTTCGGGCCCGGGACAGGGCTGGGTGGTCCCACCGCGCAGACCCAGCTGGGTTCGCCGCACCCTTACTTGTCATTCTGCCGACGCGTGGCCTAGATTTCGAGGC
>NW_017216462.1:0-13178 GCF_001704415.2 Capra hircus
ACAGGTTTCCCTGGAATGGACTGAGACATCTGGGGGACTCTGGGAATGGTGGCACGACCCTGGAGTTCCTCTCGCCTTTCCTGTGGAGAGCGCCTCCTCTTGAGATGCGACGGAACGCCGGGAATTCTTTCCCGACACGCAGGGAAAGGATCCCTCCGTCGAGCTAGGAGGCGGAAACGGGGCTCCTCTGGATGTGGGCGGGACTCTCGTGCTTCCTCTCGAGTGGAGACGGGTATGTCGGGGAACTTCTTGAGTTGCAGCAAGGGTGTGAAGGACCCTTTGGAAGTTCCAGAGGTTAGGTGTGATTAGCCTCGAGACGCCTCAGCGGAAATGGGCCTCATCTCGCCTGGAGGGGAGAACCTCCTGGATTTTCTCGAGTTGCGGCAGGTGCTCTCGACTTACGACGGGGACCTCAGGGACCCGCTCTGGTGGCCTCAGGAAAGGCCAGTCCCCATGCGAGTTGCTCGGGGGCCTCTCGGGATTCCTTCTCCCGTTGATGCCGGGGCCTAAGATCTTGTGTGGAGTCGGTGCCTGGAACCTGAGGATTCCTCTCCAGTGCTGACATGGATCTTGGGGTACTTCTGGAGTCTCCCCAGGGGAGTCCAGTCCTCGTCTCGAGTGGGGGCATGCACGTGTGCTTTCCTCCCGAGCTGTAGCAGCAGTGTCACGCTTCCCTTCGCGTGGATCAAGGGATCTGTGGCTTTCCCTCGAGGCTTTCCCACGAGGCTTTTCCACGAGGCTTTCCCACAGGGCTGTCCCACGTGCCACCGTGGTGTGAGTCGATCCTCGGCTTGAAAGTCGTCGGCAGTGCAGGGAAAACAGGTTTCCCTGGAATGGACTGAGACATCTGGGGGACTCTCGGAATGGTGGCACGACCGTGGAGTTCCTCTCGCCTTTCCTGTGGAGAGCGCCTCCTCTTGAGATGCGACGGAAACGCCGGAATTCTTTCCCGACCACGCAGGGAAAGGATCCCTCCTCTCGAGCTAGGAGGCGGAAATGGGGCTCCTCTGGATGTGGGCGGGACTCTCGTGCTTTCCTCTCCAGTGGAGACGGGTATGTCGGGGAACTTCTTGAGTTGCAGCAAAGGTGTGAAGGACACGTTTGGAAGTTCCAAAGGTTAGGTGTGAATAGCCTCGAGAAGCCTCAGCGGAAATGGGCCTCATCTCACCTGGAGGGGAGAACCTGCCTGGATTTTCTCGAGTTAGCGGCAGGTGCTCTCGTACTTACTACGGGGACCTCAGGGAACCGCACTGGTGGCCTCAGGAAAGGCCAGTACCCCATGCGAGTTGCTCGGGGGCCTCTCGGGATTCCTCTCCCGTCGATGCCGGGACCTAAGATCTTGTGTGGAGCCAGTGCCGGAACCTGAGGATTCCTCTCCAGTGCTTGACGTGGATCTCGGGGTAGTTCTGGAGTCTCCCCAGTGGAGTCAGTCCTCGTCTCGAGTGGGGGCATGCACGTGCGCTTTCCTCCCGAGCTGTAGCAGCAGTGTCACCCTTCCCTTCGCGTGGATCAAGGGATCTGTGGCTTTCCCTTTCCACGAGGCTTTCCCACGAGGCTTTCCCACGAGGCTTTCCCACAGGGCTGTCCCACGTGCCACCGTGGTGTGAGTCGATCCTCGGCTTGAAAGTCGAGGCAGTGCAGGGAAAACAGGTTTCCCTGGAATGGACTGAGACATCTGGGGGACTCTGGGAATGGTGGCACGACCCTGGAGTTCCTCTCGCCTTTCCTGTGGAGAGTCGCCTCCTCTTGAGATGCGACTGGAACCCGGGAATTCTTTCCCGAATACGCAGGGAAAGGATCCCTCCTCTCAAGCTAGGAGGCGGAAACGGGGACTCCTCTGGATGTGGGCAGGACTCTCGTGCTTCCTCTCGAGTGGAGACGGGTATGTCGGGGAACTTCTTGAGTTGCAGCAAGGGTGTGAAGGACCCTTATGATAGTTCCAGAGTTTAGGTGTGATTAGGCTTCGAGACGCCTCAGTGGAAATGGGCCTCATCTCGCCTGGAGGGGAGAACCTCCTGGATTTTGTCGAGTTGCAGGCAGGTTCTCTTGACTTACGACGGGGACCTCAGGGACCCGCTCTGGTGGCCTCAGGAAAGGTCAGTCCCCATGCGAGTTCCTTGGGGGCCTCTCGGGATTCCTCTCCCGTCGATGCTGGGGCCTAAGAACTTGTGTGGAGTCGGTGCCGGAACCTGAGGATTCCTCTCCAGTGCTGACATGGATCTTGGGGTACTTCTGGAGTCTGCCCAAGGGAGTCAGTCCTCGTCTCGAGATGGGCGCATGCACGTGCGCTTTCCTCCCGAGCTGTAGCAGCAGTGTCGCGCTTCCCTTCGCGTGGATCAATGGATCTGTGGCTTTCCCTCGAGGCTTTCCCACGAGGCTTTCCCACGAGGCTTTCCCACAGGGCTGTCCCACGTGCCACCGTGGTGTGAGTCGATCCTCGGCATTCAAAGTCGAGGCAGTGCAGGGAAAACTGGTTTCCCTGGAATGGACTGAGACATCTGGGGGACTCTGGGAATGGTGGCACGACCCTGGAGTTCCTCTCGCCTTTCCTGTGGAGAGCGCCTCCTCTTGAGATGCGACGGAAACGCCGGGAATTCTTTCCCGACCACGCAGGGAAAGGATCCCTCCTCTTGAGCTAGGTGGCAGAAAAGGGTCTCCTCTGGATGTGGGCGGGACTCTCGTGCTTCCTCTCGAGTGGAGACGGGTAAGTCGGGGAACTACTTGAGTTGAAGCAAGGGTGTGAAGGACCCTTTGGAAGTTCCAGAGGTTAGGTGTTATTAGCCTCGAGACGCCTCAGCGGAAATTGGGCCTCATCTCGCCTGGAGGGGAGAACCTCCTGGATTTTCTCGAGTTGCGGCAGGTGCTCTCGACTTACGACGGGGACCTCAGTGGACCCGCTCTGGTGGCCTCAGGAAAGGTCCAGTCCCCATGCGAGTTCCTTGGGGGCCTCTCGGGATTCCTCTCCCGTCGATGCTGGGGCCTAAGACCTTGTGTGGAGTCGGTGCCGGAACCTGAGGATTCCTCTCCAGTGCTGACATGGATCTTGGGGTACTTCTGGAGTCTGCCCAAGGGAGTCAGTCCTCGTCTCGAGAGGGGGCATGCACGTGTGCTTTCCTCCCGAGCTGTAGCAGCAGTGTCGCGCTTCCCTTCGCGTGGATCAAAGGGATCTGTGGCTTTCCCTCGAGGCTTTCCCACAGGGCTGTCCCACAGTGCCACCGTGGTGTGACGTCGATCCTCAGCTTGAAAGTCGAGGCAGTGCAGGGAAAACAGGTTTCCCTGGAATGGACTGAGATATCTGGGGGACTCTGGGAATGGTGGCACGACCCTGGAGTTCCTCTCTGCCTTTCCTGTGGAGAGCACCGCCTCTTTAGATGCGACGGAACACTGGGAATTCTATCCCGACCACGCAGGGGAAGGATCCCTCCTCTCGAGCTAGGAGGCGGAAACGGGGCTCCTCTGGATGTGGGCGGGACTCTCGTGCTTCCTCTCGATTGGAGACGGGTATGTCGGGGAACTTCTTGAGTTGCAGCAAGGGTGTGAAGGACCCTTTGGAAGTTCCAGAGGTTAGGTGTGATTAGCCACGAGAAGCCTCAGCGGAAATGGGCCTCATCTCGCCTGGAGGGGAGAACCTCCTGGATTTTCTCGAGTTGCGGCAGGTGCTCTCGACTTATGACGGGGACCTCAGGGACCCGCTCTGGTGGCCTCAGGAAAGGCCAGTCCCCATGCGAGTTGCTCGGGGGCCTCTCGGGATTCCTCTTCCGTCGATGCCGGGCCTAAGATCTTGTGTGGAGTCGGTGCCGGAACCTGAGGATTCCTCTCCAGTGCTGACATGGATCTTGGGGTACTTCTGGGAGTCTCCCCAGAGGAGTCAGTCCTCGTCTCGAGTGGGGGCATGCACGTGCGATTTCCTCCTAGAGCATGTAGCATAACTGTCACACTTCCCTTCGCGTGGATCAAGGGATCTGCGGCTTTCCCTCGAGGATTTCCCACGAGGCTTTCCCACGAGGCTTTCCCACAGGGCTGTCCCACGTGCCACCGTGGTGTGAGTCGATCCTCGGCTTGAAAGTCGAGGCAGTGCAGGGAAAACAGGTTTCCCTGGAATGGACTGAGACATCTGGGGGACTCTGGGAATGGTGGCACGACCCTGGAGTTCCTCTCGCCTTTCCTGTGGAGAGCGCCTCCTCTTGAGATGCGACGGGAACACCCGGGAATTTCTTTCCCGACCACGCAGGGAAAGGATCCCTCCTCTCGAGCTAGGAGGCGGAAAAGGGGCTCCTCTGGATGTGGGCGGAACTCTCGTGCTTCCTCTCGAGTGGAGACGGGTATGTCGGGGAACTTCTTGAGTTGCAGCAAGGGTGTGAAGGACCCTTTGGAAGTTCCAGATGTTAGATGTGATTAGCCTCGAGACGCCTCAGCGGAAATGGGCCTCATCTGGCCTGGAGGGGAGAACCTCCTGGATTTTCTCGAGTTGCGGCAGGTGCTACTCGACTTACGACCGGGGACCTCAGGGACTCGCTCTGGTGGCCTCAGGAAAGGCCAGTCCCCATGCGAGTTGCTCGGGGGCCGTCTCGGGATTCCTCTGACCGTCGATGCCGGGGCCTAAGACCTTGTGTGGAGATAGGTGCCGGAACCTGAGGATTCCTCTCCAGTGCTGACATGGAATCTTGGGGTACTTCTGTAGTCTCCCCAGGGGAGTCAGTCCTCGTCTCGAGTGGGGGCATGCACGTGCGCTTTCCTCCCGAGCTTTAGCAGCAGTGTCACGCTTCCCTTCGCGTGGATCAAGGGATCTGTGGCTTTCCCTCGAGGCTTTCCCAGGAGGCTTTCCCATGAGGCTTTCCCACAGGGCTGTCCCACGTGCCACCGTGGTGTGAGTCGATCCTCGGCTTGAAAGTCGAGGCCAGTGCAGGGAAAACAGTTTTCCCTGGAATGGACTGAGACATCTGGGGGACTCTCGGAATGGTGGCACGACCCTGGAGTTCCTCTCGCCTTTCCTGTGGAGAGCACCTCCTCTTTAGATGCGACGGAACACTGGGAATTCTATCCCGACCACGCAGGGGAAGGATCCCTCCTCTCGAGCTAGGAGGCGGAAACGGGGCTCCTCTGGATGTGGGCGGGACTCTCGTGCTTCCTCTCGATTGGAGACGGGTATGTCGGGGAACTTCTTGAGTTGCAGCAAGGGTGTGAAGGACCCTTTGGAAGTTCCAGAGGTTAGGTGTGATTAACCACGAGAAGCCTCAGCGGAAATGGGCCTCATCTCGCCTGGAGGGGAGAACCTCCTGGATTTTCTCGAGTTGCGGCAGGTGCTCTCGACTTATGACGGGGACCTCAGGGACCCGCTCTGGTGGCCTCAGGAAAGGCCAGTCCCCATGCGAGTTGCTCGGGGGCCTCTCGGGATTCCTCTTCCGTCGATGCCGGTCCTAAGACCTTGTGTGGAGTCGGTGCCGGAACCTGACGTTTCCTCTCCAGTGACTGACATGGATCTCTGGGTACTTCTGAAGTCTCCCCAGGGGAGTCAGTCCTCGTCTCGAGTGGGGGCATGCACGTGTGCCTTCCTCCCGAGCTGTAGCAGCAGTGTCATGCTTTCCATCGGAGTGGATCAAGGGATCTGTGGCTTTTCCTCAGAGGCTTTCCCACGAGGATATCCAACGAGGCTTTCCCACAGGGCTGTCCCACGTGCCACCGTCGGTGTGAGTCGATCCTCGGCTTGAAAGACGAGGCAGTGCAGGGAAAACAGGTTTCCCTGGAATGGACTGAGACATCTGGGGGACTCTGGGAATGGTGGCACGACCCTGGAGATTCCTCTCGCCTTTCCTGTGGAGAGCGCCTCCTCTTAGAGATGTGATGGGAACGCCGGAATTTTTCCCCGACCACGAAGGGAAAGGATCCCTCCTCTGGAGCTAGGAGGCGGAAACGGGGCTCCTCTGGATGTGGGGGGAACTCTCGTGCTTCCTCTCGAGTGGAGACGGGTATGTCGGGGAACTTCTTGAGTTGCAGCAAGGGTGTGAAGGACCCTTTGGAAGTTCCAGAGTTTAGGTGTGATTAGACTCGAGACGCCTCAAGTGGAATTGGGCCTCATCTCACCTGGAGGGGAGAACCTCCTGGATTTTCTCGAGTTGCGACAGGTGCTCTCGACTTACGAAGGGGACCTCAGGGACCCGCTCTGGTGGCCTCAGGAAAGGCCAGTCCCCATGCGAGTTGCTCAGGGGCCTCTCCGGAATTCCTCTCCCGTCGATGCCGGTGCGTAAGATTTTGTGTGGAGTCGGTGCCACAACCTGAGGATTCCTCTCCAGTGCTGACATGGATCTTGGGTACTTCTGAGTATCCCCAGGGGAGTCAGTGCTCGTCTCGAGTGGGGGCATGCACGTGTGCCTTCCTCCCGAGCTGTAGCAGCAGTGTCATGCTTTCCATGGAGTGGATCAAGGGATCTGTGGCTTTCCCACGAGGCTTTCCCACGAGGCTTTCCCACGAGGCTTTCCCACAGGGACTGTCCCACGTGCCACCGTGGTGTGAGTCGATCCTCGGCTTGAAAGTCGAGGCAGTGCAGGGAAAACAGGTTTCCCTGGAATGGACTGAGACATCTGGGGGACTCTGGGAATGGTGGCACGACCCTGGAGTTCCTCTCGCCTTTCCTGTGGAGAGCGCCTCCTCTTGAGATGTGACGGGAACGCCGGAATTTTTCCCCGACCACGAAGGGAAAGGATCCCTCCTCTGGAGCTAGGAGGCGGAAACGGGGCTCCTCTGGATGTGGGGGGAACTCTCGTGCTTCCCCTCGAGTGGAGACGGGTATGTCGGGGAACTTGTTGAGTTGCAGCAAGGGTGTGAAGGACCCTTTGGGAGTCCCAGAGGTTAGGTGTTAGCCTCGAGACGCCTCAGCGGAAATGGGCCTCATCTCGCCTGGAGGGGAGAACCTCCTGGATTTTCTCGAGTTGTGGCAGGTGCTCTCGACTTCTGACGGGGACCTCAGGGACCTGCTCCTGGTGGCCTCTGGAAAGGCCAGTCCCCATGCGAGTTGCTCGGGGGCCTCTCGGGATTCCTCTCCCGCCGATGCAGGGGCCTAAGACCTGGCGTGGATTCGGTGCCGGAACGTGAGCTTTCCTCTCCAGTGCTGACATGGATCATGGGGTACTTCTGGAGTCTCCCCAGGGGAGTCAGTCCTCGTCTCGAGTGGGGGCATGCACGTGGACTTTCCTCTCGAGCCTTAGCAGCAGTGTCACGCTTCCCTTCGCTTGGATCAAGGGATCTGTGGCTTTCCCTCGACGCTTTCCCACGAGGCTTTCCCACGAGGCTTTCCCACAGGGCTGTACCTCGAGCCACCGTGGTGTGAGTCGATCCTTGGCTTGAAGGTCGAGGCAGTGCAGGGAAAACAGGTTTCCCTGGAATGGACTGAGACATCTGGGGGACTCTGGGAATGGTGGCACGACCCTGGAGTTCCTCTCGCCTTTCCTGTGGAGAGCGCCTCCTCTTGAGATGCGACGGGAACGCCGGGAATTCTTTCCCCACCAAGCAGGGAAAGGATCCCTCCTCTCGAGCTAGGAGGCGGAAACTGGGCTCCTCTGGATGTGGGCAGAACTCTCGTGCTTCCTCTCGAGTGGAGACGGGTATGTCGGGGAACTTCTTGAGTTGCAGCAAGGGTGTGAAGGACCCTTTGGAAGTTCCAGATATTAGGTGTGATTTGCCTCGATTCGCCTCAGCGGAAATGGGCCTCATCTCGCCTCTAGGGGAGAACCTCCTGAATTTTCTCGAGTTGCGGCTGGTGCTCACGAATTACGTCGGGGACCTCAGGGACACGCTCTGGTTCCCTCAGGAATGGCTAGTCCCCTTGCGAGCTGCTCGGGGGCCTCTCGGGATTCCTCTCCAGTCGATGCCGGGGCCTAAGACCTTGTGTGGAGTCGGTGCCAGAACCTGAGCATTCTTCTTCCAGTGATGACATGGATCTTGGGGTACTTCTGCAGTCTCCACAAGGGAGTCAGTCCTCGTCTCAAGTGGGGGCATGCACGTGCGCTTTCCTCCTGAGCTGTAACAGCAATGTGGCGCTTCCCGTCGCGTGGATCAACGGATATGTGGCTTTCCCTCGAGGCTTTCCCACGAGGGTTTTCCACAGGGCTGTCCCACGTGCCACCGTGGTGTGAGTTGATCCTCAGCTTGAAAGTCGAGGCAGTGCAGGGAAAACAGGTTTCCCTGGAATGGACTGAGACATCTGGGGGACTCTGGGAATGGTGGCACGACCCTGGAGTTCCTCTCGCCTTTCCTGTGGAGAGCGCCTCCTCTTAAGATGCGACGGAAACGCCGGGAATTCTTTCCCGACCACGCAGGGAAAGGATCCTTCCGCTCGAGCTAGGAGGCAGACATGGGACTCCTCTGGATGTGGGCGGGACTCTCGTGCTTCCTCTCGAGTGGAGACGGGTATGTCGGGCAACTTCTTGAGTTGCAGCAAGGGTGTGAAGGACCCTTTGGAAGTTCCAGAGGTTAGGTGTGATTAGCCTACAGACGCCTCAGCGGAAATGGGCCTCATCTCGCCTGGAGGGGAGAACCACCTGGATTTTGTCGAGTTGCGGCAGGTGCTCTCGACTTACGACGGGGACCTCAGGGACCCGCTCTGGTGGCCTCAGGAAAGGCCAGTCCCCATGTGAGTTGATTGGGGGCCTCTCGGGATTCCACTCCCGTCGATGCCGGTGCCTAAGATCTTGTGTGGAGTGGGTGCCGGAACTTGAGGATTCCACTCCAGTGCTGACATCGATCTTGGGGTACTTCTGGAGTCTCCCCAGGGGAGTAAGTCCTCGTCTCAAGTGGGGGCATGCACGTGCGCTTTCCTCTCGAGCTTTAGCAGCAGTGTCACGCTTCCCTTCGCGTGGATCAAGGGATCTGTGGCTTTCCCTCGAGGCTTTCCCACGAGGCTTTCTCACGAGGCTTTCCCACAGGGCTGTCCCACGAGCCACCGTGGTGTGAGTCGATCCTCGGCTTGAAGGTCGAGGCAGTGCAGGGATAACAGGTTTCCCTGGAATGGACTGAGACATCTGGGGGACTCTGGGAATGGTGGCACGACCTTGGAGTTCCTCTCGCCTTTCCTGTGGAGAGCGCCTCCTCTTGAGATGCGACGGGATCGCCAGGAATTCTTTCCCGAAAACGCAGGGAAAGGATCCCTCCTCTCGAGCTAGGAGGTGGAAACGGGGCTCCTCTGGATGTGGGCAGAACTCTCGAGCTTCCTCTCGAGTGGAGATGGGTATGTCGGGAAAATTCTTGAGTTGCAGCAAGGGTGTGAAGGACCCTTTGGAAGTTCCAGAGGTTAGGTGTGATTAGCCTCGAGACGCCTCAGCGGAAATGGGCCTCACCTCGCCTGGAGGGGAGAACCTCCTGGATTTTCTCGAGTGGCGGCAGGTGCTCACGACTTACGACGGAGACCACAGGGACCCGCTCTGGTGATCTCAGGAAAGGACAGTCCCCAAGCGAGTTGCTTGGCGGACTCTCTGGGATTCCTCTCCCGTCGATGCCGGGGCCTAAGACCTTGTGTGGAGTCTTTGCCGGAACCTGAGCATTCCTCTCCAGCGCTGAAAAGGATCTTGGGGTAATTCTGCAGTCTCCCCAGGGGAGTCAGTCCTCGTCTCGAGTGGGGGCATGCACGTGCGCTTTCCTCCCGAGCTGTAGCAGCAGTGTCGCGCTTCCCTTCGCGTGGATCAAGGGATCTGTGGCTTTCCCTGGAGGTTTTCCCACGAGGCTTTCCCACGAGGCTTTCCCACAGGGCTGTCCCACGTGCCACCGTGGTGTGAGTCGATCCTCGGCTTGAAAGTCGAGGCAGTGCAGGGAAAACAGGTTTCCCTGGAATGGACTGAGACATCTCGGGGACTCTGGGAATGATGGCACGACCCTGGAGTTCCTCTAGCCTTTCCTGTGGAGAGCGCCTCCTCTTGAGATGCCGACAGGAAACGCCGGGAATTCTTTCCCGACCACGCAGGGAAAGGATCCCTCCTCTCGAGCTAGGAGGCGGAAACGGGCTCCTCTGGATGTGGGCGGGACTCTCGTGCTTCCTCTCGAGTGGAGACGGGTATGTCGGGGAACTTTTTGAGTTGCAGCAAGGGTGTGAAGGACCCTTTGGAAGTTCCAGAAGTTAGGTGTCATTAGCCTCGAGAGGCCTCAGCGCAAATGGGCCTCATCTCGCCTGGAGGGGAGAACCTCCTGGATTTTCTCAAGTTGCGGCAGGTGCTCTCGACTTACGACGGGGACATCAGGGACCCGCTCTGGTGGCCTCAGGAAAGGCCCAGTCCCCATGCGAGTTGCTCGGGGGCCTCTCGGGATTCCTCTCCCGTCGATGCCGGGGCCTAAGACCTTGTGTGGAGTCGGTGCCCGAAACTGAGGATTCCTCTCCAGTGCTGACATGGATCTTGGGGTACTTCTGCAGTCTCCCCAGGGGAGTCAGTCCTCCTCTCGAGTGGGGGCATGCACGTGTGCTTTCCTCCCAGCTGTAGCAGCAGTGTCACGCTTCCCTTCCCATGGATCAAAGGATCTGTGGCTTTCCTTCGAGCATTCCCACGAGGCTTTCCCACGAGGCTTTCCCACCAGGCTTTCCCACAGGGCTGTCCCATGTGCCACCGTGATGTGAGTCGATCCTCGGCTTGAAAGTCGAGGCAGTGCAGGGAAAACAGGTTTCCCTGGAATGGACTGAGAATTCTGGGTGCTCTGGGAATGGTGACACGACACTGGAGTTCCTATCGCCTTTCCTGTGGAGAGGGCCTCCTCTTGAGATGCAACGGGAACACTGGGAATTCTTTCCCGATCACGCAGGGAAAGGATTCCTCCTCTCGAGCTAGGAGGCGGAAACGCGGCACCTCTGGTTGTGGGCGGGACTCTCGTGCTTCCTCTCGAATGGAGACGGGTATGTCGGGGAACTTCTTGAGTTGCAGCAAAGGGTGTGAAGGGACCCTTTGGAAGTTCCAGATGTTAGATGTGATTAGCCTCAAGACTCCTCAGCGGAAATGGGCCTCATCTCGCCTGGAGGGGAGAACCTCCTGGATTTTCTCGAGTTGCGACAGGTGCTCTCGACTTACGATCGGGGATCTCAGGGACCCGCTCTGGTGGCCTCAGGAAAGGCCAGTCCCCATGCGAGTTGCTCGGGGCCTCTCGGGATTCCTCTCCCGTCGATGCCGGGGCCTAAGACCTTGTGTGGAGTCGGTGCCCGGAACCTGAGGATTCCTCTCCAGTGCTGACATGGATCTTGGGGTACTTCTGGAGTCTCCCCAGGGGAGTCAGTCCTCGTCTCGAGTGGGGGCATGCACGTGCGCTTTCCTCCCGAGCTGTAGCAGCAGTGTCACGCTTCCCTTCGCGTGGATCAAGGGATCTGTGGCTTTCCCATCGAGGCTTTCCCAGGAGGCATTCCCAGAGGCTTTCCCACGAGGCTTTCCCACAGGGCTGTCCCACGTGCCACCGTGGTGTGAGTCGATCCTCGGCTTGAAAGTCGAGGCAGTGCAGGGAAAACAGGTTTCCCTGGAATGGACTGAGACATCTGGGGGACTCTGGGAATGGTGTCACGACCCTGGAGTTCCTCTCGCCTTTCCTGTGGAGAGCGGCCTCCTCTTGAGATGCGACGGGAACGCCGGGAATTCTTTCCCGACCACGCAGGGAAAGGATCCCTCCTCTCGAGCTAGGAGGCGGAAACGGGGCTCCTCTGGATGTGGGCAGAACTCTCGTGCTTCCTCTCGAGTGGAGACGGGTATGTCGGGGAACTTCTTGAGTTACAGCAAGGGTGTGAAAGGACCCTTTGGAATGTTCCAGATGTTAGATGTGATTAGCCTCGAGACGCCTCAGTGGAAATGGGCCTCATGCTCGCCTGGAGGGGAGAACCTCCTGGATTTTCTCGAGTTGCGGCAGGTGCTCTCGACTTTACGACGGGGACCTCAGGGACCCGCTCTGGTGGCCTCAGGAAAGGCCAGTCCCCATGCGAGTTGCTCGGGGGCCTCTCCGGATTCCTCTCCCGTTCGATGCCGGGGCCTAAGACCTTGTGTGGAGTCGGTGCCGGAACCTGAGGATTCCTCTCCAGTGCTGGACATGGATCTTGGGGTACATCTGGAGTCTCCCCGGGGAGTCAGTCCTCATCTCGAGAGGGGAGCATGCACGTGCGCTTTCCTCCCGAGTTGTAGCAGCAGTGTCAGCGCTTCCATTCGCGTGGATCAAGGGATCTGTGGCTTTCCATCGAGGCTTTCCCAGGAGGCTTTCCCACGGAGGCTTTCCCACGGAGGCTTTCCCACAGGGCTGTCCCACGTGCCACCGTGGTGTGAGTCCGATCCTCGGCTTGAAAGTCGAGGCAGTGCAGGGAAAACAGGTTCCCTGGAATGGACTGAGACATCTGGGGGACTCTGGGAATGGTGGCACGACGCTGGAGTTCCTCTCACCTTTCCTGTGGAGAGCACCTCCTCTTGAGATGCGACGGAAACACCGGGAATTCTTTCCCGGAGCACGCAGGGAAAGGATCCCTCCATCGATCTAGCAGGCGGAAACGGGGCTCCTCTGGATGTGGGCAGGGAGTCTCGTGCTTCCTCTCGAGTGGAGACGGGTATGTCGGGGAACTTCTTGAGTTGCAGCAAGGGTGTGAAGGACCCTTTGGAATTCCAGAGGTTAGGTGTGAATTAGCCTCGAGACGCCTCAGCGGAAATGGGCCTCATCTCGCCTGGAGGGGAGAACCTCCTGGATTTTCTCGAGTTGCGGCAGGTGCTCTCGACCTACGACGGGGACCTCAGGGACCCGCTCTGGTGGCCTCAGGAAAGGCCAGTCCCATGCGAGTTGCTCGGGGGTCCTCTCGGGATTCCTCTCCCGTCGAAGTCGGGGCCTAAGACCTTGTTTGGAGTCCGTGCCGGAACCTGAGGATTCACTCTCCAGTGCTGACATGGATCTTGGGGTACTTCTGAGTTTCCCCAGGGGAGTCAGTCCCTCGTCTCAAGTGGGGGCCATGCACGTGCGCTTTCCTCTCGAGCTGTAGCAGCAGTGTTGTCACGCTTCCCTTCGCGTGGATCAAGGGATCTGTGGCTTTCCCTCGAGGCTTTCCCACGAGGCTTTCCCACGAGGGGCTTCCCACAGGGCTGTCCCACGTGCCACCGTGGTGTGAGTCGATCCTCGGCTTGAAAGTCGAGGCAGTGCAGGGAAAACAGGTTTCCCTGGAATGGACTGAGAATCTGGGGGACTCTGGGAATGGT
>NW_017216463.1:0-13177 GCF_001704415.2 Capra hircus
TTGATCCCGCAAAGGGAAGCATGACACTGCTGCTACAGCTCGGGAGGAAAGCCACGTGCAGGCCCCCACTAGAGACGAGGACTGACTTCCCTGGGGAGAATCCAGAAGTACCCCAAGATCTGTCAGCACTGGAGAGGAATCCTCAGGTTCCGGCACCGAATCCACACAAGGTCTTAGGCCCCGGCATCGACGGGAGAGGAATCCCGAGAGGCCCCGAGCAACTCACATGGGCACTGGCCTTTCCTGAGGCCACCATTTCGGGTCCCTGAGGTGCCCGTCGTAAGTCGAGAGGCACCTGCCGCAACTCGAGAAATCCAGGAGGTTCTCCCCTCCAGGCGAGATGAGGCCCATTTCCGCTGTGGGTGTCTTGAGGCTAATCACAACTAAACCTCTGGAACTTCCAAAGGGTCCTTCACACCCTTGCTGCAACTCAAGAAGTTCCCCCGACATACCCGTCTCCACTCGAGAGGAAGCACGAGAGTCCCGCGCATATCCAGAGGAGCCCCGATTTCCGCCTCCTATTCGAGAGGAGGGATCCTTTCCCTGCGTGGTCGGGAAAGAATTCCCGGCATTCCCGTCGCATTCTCAAAAGAGAGGTGCTCTCCACAGGAAAGGCGAGAGGAACTCCAGGGTCGTGCCACCATTCCCAGACTCCCCCAGATGTCTCAGTCCATTCCAGGGGAAACCTGTTTTCCCTCAAACTGCCTCGACTTTCAAGCTGAGGATCGACTCACACCAGGGTTGGCACGTGGGGACAGCCCTGTGGGAAAGCCTCGTTGGAAAACCTCGTGGGGAAGCCTCGAGGGAAAGCCACAGATCCCTTGATCCTCGCGAAGGGATAACGTGACACTGCTGCTACAGTTCGGGAGGAAAGCGCACGTGCATGCCCCCACTCGAGACGAGGACTGACTCCACTGAGGGAGAACTCCACAAGTACCCCAAGATCCATGTCAGCACTGCGAGAGGAATCCTCAGGTTCCCGGCATCGACTCCACACAAGGTCTTAGGCCCTGGCATCGATGGGAGAGGGAATCCCGAGAGGCCCCCGAGTAACTAGCATGGGACTGGCTTTCCTGAGGCCACCAGAGCGGGTCCCTGAGGTCCCCGTCGTAAGTCGAGAGCACCTGCCGTCAACTCGAGAAAATCCAGGAGGTTCTCATCTCCAGGCGAGATGAGGCCCATTTCCGCTGAGGCGTCTCGAGGGCTAATCACACCTAACTCTGGAACTTCCAAACGGGTATTTCACACCCCTTCGCTGCAACTCAAAGAAGTTCCCCGACATTACCCGTCTCCACTCGAGAGGAAGCACGAGAGTCCCGCCCACATCCAGAGTATCTCCGTTTCCGCCTCCTAGCTCGAGAGGAGGGATCCTTTCCCTGAGTGGTCGGGAAAGATTTCCGGCATTTCCGTCGCATCTCAAGAGGAGGCGCTCTCCTCAGGAAAGGCGAGAGGAACTCCAGGGTCGTGCCACCATTCCCAGAGTCCCCCAGATGTCTCAGTCCATTCAGGGAAACCTGTTTTCCCTGCACTGCCTCGACTTTCAAGCCTAGGATCGACTCACACCACGGTGGCACGTGGGACAGCCCTGTGGGAAAGCCTCGTGGGAAAGGCCTCGTGGGAAAGCCTTGGAGCTCAAGGGAAAGCCACAGATCCCTTGATCCACAGCCTATGGAAGTCGTGACACTGCTGCTACAGCTCGGAGAGGAAAGCGCACGTCCATGCCCCCACTCGAGACGAGGAGCTGACTCCCCTGGGGAGTACTCCAGAAGTACCCCAAGATCCATGTCAGCACATGGAGAGGAATCCTCAGGTTCCGGCACCGAACTCCACACAAGATCTTAGGCCCCGGCATCGACGGGAGAGGAATCCGAGAGGCCCCCGAGCAACTCGCATGGGGACTGGCCTTTCCTGAGGCCACCAGTAGCGGGTCCCTGAGGTCCCCGTCGTAAGTCGAGAGCCCTTGCCGCAACTCGAGAAAATCCAGGAGGTTCTCCCCTCCAGGCGAGATGTGGCCCCATTTCCGCTGAGGTCGTCTCGAGGCTAATCACATCTTACCTCTGGAACTACCAAAGCGTCCTTCACACCCTTGCTGCAACTCAAGAAGTTCCCGACATACCCGTCTCCACTCGAGAGGAAGCACGAGAGTCCCGCCCACATCCAGAGGAGCCCCGTTCCTGCCTGCCTATCTCGAGAGGAGGGATCCTTTCCCTGCGTGGTGGGGAAAGAATTCCCCGCGTTCCTGTCGCATCTCAAGAGGAGGCACTCTCCACAGGAAAGGCGAGAGGAAATCCAGGGTCGTGCCACCATTCCCCGAATCCCCCAGATGTCTCAGTCCATTCCAGGGAAACCTGTTTTCCCTGCACTGCTTCCACTTACAAGCCAAGGATCGACTCACACCACGGTGGCACGTGGGAGAGCCCTGTGGGAAAAAGCTCGAGTGAAAGCCACAGAACACTTTGATCCACGCGAAGGGAACCGCGACACTGCTGCTATAGCTCGGGAGGAAAGCGCACGTGCATGCCCCCACTGGAGACGAGGGCTGACTCCCCTGGGGAGTCTCCAGAAGTACCCCCAGATCCATGTCGGCACTGGAGAGGAATCGTCAGGTTCCGGCACCAACTCCACACAAGGACTTAAGCCCCGGCATCGACGGGAGAGGAACCCGAGAGGCCCGCGAGCATCTCGCATGGGGACTGGCCTTTCCTGAGGCCACCAGAGCGGGTCCCTGAGGTCCCCGTCGTAAGTCGAGAGCACCTGCCGCAACTCGAGAAAATCCAGGAGGTTCTCCCCTCTAGGCGAGATGAGGCCCATTTCCAATGCGGCGTCTCGAGGCTAATCACACCAAACCTCTGGAACTTCCACAAGGTTCTTCACACCCTTGCTGCAACTCAAGAAGTTCCCCAACATACCCGTCTCCACTCGAGAGGAAGCACGAGAGTCCCGCCCACATTCAGAGGAGCCCCGTTTACGCCTCCTAGCTCGAGAGTAGGGATCCTTTCCCTGCCTGGTCGGTCAAGAATTCCCGGCGTTCCCGTCGCATCTCAAGAGGAGGCGCTCTCCACAGGAAAGGCGAGAGGAACTCCAGGGTCGTGCCACAATTCCCAGACTCCCCCAGATGTCTGAGTCCATTCAGGGAAACCTGTTTTCCCTGAACTGCCTCGACTTTCAAGCCGAGGATCGACTCTCACCAGGGTGGTACGTGGGACAGCCCTGTGGGAAAGCCTCGTTGGAAACACTCGTGGGGAAGCCTCGAGGGAAAGACACAGATCCCTTGATCCTCGCGAAGGGAAACGTGACACTGCTGCTACAGTTCGGGAGGAAAGCGCACGGTGCATGCCCCCACTCGAGACGAGGACTGACTCCACTGAGGAGACTCCACAAGTACCCCAAGATCCATGTCAGCACTGGAGAGGAATCCTCAGGTTCCGGCATCAACTCCACACAAGGTCTTAGGCCCTGGCATCGACGGGAGAGGAATCCCGAGAGGCCCCCGAGTAACTAGCATGGGGACTGGCCTTTCCTGAGGCCACCAGAGCGGGTCCCTGAGGTCCCCGTCGTAAGTCGAGAGCACCTGCCGCAACTCGAGAAAATCCAGGAGGTTCTCATCTCCAGGCGAGATGAGGCCCATTTCCGCTGAGGCGTCTCGAGGCTAATCACACCTAACCTCTGGAACTTCCAAACGGTCTTTCACACCCTTCCTGCAACTCAAGAAGTTCCCCGACATACCCGTCTCCACTCGAGAGGAAGCACGAGAGTCCCGCCCACATCCAGAGTATCTCCGTTTCCGCCTACTAGCTCGAGAGGAGGGATCCTTTCCCTGAGTGGTCGGGAAAGAATTCCGGCATTCCCGTCGCATCTCAAGAGGAGGCGCTCTCCTCAGGAAAGGCGAGAGGAACTCCAGGGTCGTGCCACCATTCCCAGAGTCCCCCAGATGTCTCAGTCCATTCAGGCAAACCTGTTTTCCCTGTACTGCCTCGACTTTCAAGCCTAGGATCGACTCACACCACGGTGGCACGTGGGACAGCCCTGTGGGAAAGCCTCGTGGGAAAGCCTCGTGGGAAAGCCTCAAGCGAAAGCCACAGATCCCTTGGTCCACGCCTATGGAATCGTTACACTGCTGCTACAGCTCGGGAGGAAAGCGCACGTGCATGCCCCCACTGGAGACGAGGGCTGACTCCCCTGGGGAGACTCCAGAAGTACCCCCAGATCCATGTCGGCACTGGAGAGGAATCGTCAGGTTCCGGCACCAACTCCACACAAGGACTTAAGCCCCGGCATCGACGGGAGAGGAATCCCGAGAGGCCCGCGAGCATCTCGCATGGGGACTGGCCTTTCCTGAGGCCACCAGAGCGGGTCCCTGAGGTCCCCGTCGTAAGTCGAGAGCACCTGCCGCAACTCGAGAAAATCCAGGAGGTTCTCCCCTCTAGGCGAGATGAGGCCCATTTCCAATGCGGCGTCTCGAGGCTAATCACACCAAACCTCTGGAACTTCCACAAGGTTCTTCACACCCTTGCTGCAACTCAAGAAGTTCCCCAACATACCCGTCTCCACTCGAGAGGAAGCACGAGAGTCCCGCCCACATTCAGAGGAGCCCCGTTTACGCCTCCTAGCTCGAGAGGAGGGATCCTTTCCCTGCCTGGTCGGTCAAGAATTCCCGGCGTTCCCGTCGCATCTCAAGAGGAGGCGCTCTCCACAGGAAAGGCGAGAGGAACTCCAGGGTCGTGCCACCATTCCCAGACTCCCCCAGATGTCTGAGTCCATTCAGGGAAACCTGTTTTCCCTGAACTGCCTCGACTTTCAAGCCGAGGATCGACTCACACCAGGGTGGTACGTGGGACAGCCCTGTGGGAAAGCCTCGTTGGAAACACTCGTGGGGAAGCCTCGAGGGAAAGACACAGATCCCTTGATCCTCGCGAAGGGAAACGTGACACTGCTGCTACAGTTCGGGAGGAAAGCGCACGTGCATGCCCCCACTCGAGACGAGGTCTGACTCCACTGAGGAGACTCCACAAGTACCCCAAGATCCATGTCAGCACTGGAGAGGAATCCTCAGGTTCCGGCATCGACTCCACACAAGGTCTTAGGCCCTGGCATCGACGGGAGAGGAATCCCGAGAGGCCCCCGAGTAACTAGCATGGGGACTGGCCTTTCCTGAGGCCACCAGAGCGGGTCCCTGAGGTCCCCGTCGTAAGTCGAGAGCACCTGCCGCAACTCGAGAAAATCCAGGAGGTTCTCATCTCCAGGCGAGATGAGGCCCATTTCCGCTGAGGCGTCTCGAGGCTAATCACACCTAAACCTCTGGAACTTCCAAACGGTCTTTCACACCCTTCCTGCAACTCAAGAAGTTCCCCGACATACCCGTCTCCACTCGAGAGGAAGCACGAGAGTCCCGCCCACATCCAGAGTATCTCCGTTTCCGCCTACTAGCTCGAGAGGAGGGATCCTTTCCCTGAGTGGTCGGGAAAGAATTCCGGCATTCCCGTCGCATCTCAAGAGGAGGCGCTCTCCTCAGGAAAGGCGAGAGGAACTCCAGGGTCGTGCCACCATTCCCAGAGTCCCCCAGATGTCTCAGTCCATTCAGGCAAACCTGTTTTCCCTGTACTGCCTCGACTTTCAAGCCTAGGATCGACTCACACCACGGTGGCACGTGGGACAGCCCTGTGGGAAAGCCTCGTGGGAAAGCCTCGTGGGAAAGCCTCAAGCGAAAGCCACAGATCCCTTGGTCCACGCCTATGGAATCGTTACACTGCTGCTACAGCTCGGGAGGAAAGCGCACGTGCATGCCCCTACTGGAGACGAGGACTGACTCCACTGGGGAGACTCCAGAAGTACCCCAAGATCCATGTCGGCACTGGAGAGGAATCGTCAGGTTCCGGCAACAACTCCACACAAGGTCTTAGGCCCCGGCATCGACGGGAGAGGAATCCCGAGAGGCCCCCGAGCAACTCGCATGGGGACTGGCCTTTCCTGAGGCCACCAGAGCGGGTCCCTGAGGTCCCCGTCGTAAGTCGAGAGCACCTGCCGCAACTCGAGAAAATCCAGGAGATTCTTCCCTCCAGGCGAGATGAAGCCCATTTCCGCTGAGGCGTCTCGAGTCTAATCACACCTAACGTCTCGAACAGCCAAAGGGTCCTTCACACCCTTGCTGCAACTCAACAAGTTCCCCGACATACCCGTCTCCACTCGAGAGGATGCACGAGAGTTCTGCCCACATCCAGAGGAGCCCCGATTCCGACTCCTAGCTCGAGAGGCGGGATCCTGTCCCTGCGTGGTCGGGAAAGAATTCCCGGCGTTCCCGTCGCATCTCAAGAGGAGGCGCTCTCCACAGGAAAGGCGAGAGGAACTCCAGGGTCGTGCCACCATTCCCAGAGTCCCCCAGATGTCTCAGTCCATTCCAGGGAAATCTGTGTTCCCTGCACTGCCTCGACTTTCAAGCCGAGGATCGACTCACACCACGGTGGCACGTGGGACAGCCCTGTGATAAAGCCTTGTGGGAAAGCCTCGTGGGAAAGCCTCGAGGGAAAGCCCCTGATCCCTTGATCCACCTGAAGGAAGCGTGACACTGCTCCTAGAGCTCGGGAGGAAAGGGCACGTGCATGCCCCCACTCGAGACGAGGAGTGACTCCCCTGGGTAGTCTCCAGACGTACCCCAAGATCCATGTCAGCACAGGAGAGGAATTCACAGGTCCGGCACCAACTCCACACAAGATATTAGGCCCCGGCATCGACGGGAGAGGAATCCCGAGAGGCCCCCGAGCAACTCGCATGGGGACTGGCCTTTCCTGCGGCCACCAGTACGGGTCCCTGAGGTCCCCGTCGTAAGTCGAGAGCCCTTGCCGCAACTCGAGAAAATCCAGGAGGTTCTCCCCTCCAGGCGAGATGTGCCCCATTTCCGCTGAGTCGTCTCGAGGCTAATCACATCTTACCTCTGGAACTACCAAAGGGTCCTTCACACCCTTGCTGCAACTCAAGAAGTTCCCCGACATACCCGTCTCCACTCGAGAGGAAGCACGAGAGTCCCGCCCACATCCAGAGGAGCCCCGTTCCTGCCTGCTATCTCGAGAGGAGGGATCCTTTCCCTGCGTGGTGGGGAAAGAATTCCCCGCGTTCCTGTCGCATCTCAAGAGGAGGCACTCTCCACAGGAAAGGCGAGAGGAAATCCAGGGTCGTGCCACCATTCCCCGAATCCCCCAGATGTCTCAGTCCATTCCAGGGAAACCTGTTTTCCCTGCACTAGCTTCCACTTACAAGCCAAGGATCGACTCACACCACGGTGGCACGTGGGAGAGCCCTGTGGGAAAAGCTCGAGTGAAAGCCACAGAACCCTTGATCCACGCGAAGGGAAGCGCGACACTGCTGCTATAGCTCGGGAGGAAAGCGCACGTGCATGCCCCCACTGGAGACGAGGGCTGACTCCCCTGGGGAGACTCCAGAAGTACCCCCAGATCCATGTCGGCACTGGAGAGGAATCGTCAGGTTCCGGCACCAACTCCACACAAGGACTTAAGCCCCGGCATCGACGGGAGAGGAATCCCGAGAGGCCCGCGAGCATCTCGCATGGGGACTGGCCTTTCCTGAGGCCACCAGAGCGGGTCCCTGAGGTCCCCGTCGTAAGTCGAGAGCACCTGCCGCAACTCGAGAAAATCCAGGAGGTTCTCCCCTCTAGGCGAGATGAGGCCCATTTCCAATGCGGCGTCTCGAGGCTAATCACACCAAACCTCTGGAACTTCCACAAGGTTCTTCACACCCTTGCTGCAACTCAAGAAGTTCCGCCAACATACCCGTCTCCACTCGAGAGGAAGCACGAGAGTCCCGCCCACATTCCAGAGGAGCCCCGTTTACGCCTCCTAGCTCGAGAGGAGGGATCCTTTCCCTGCCTGGTCGGTCAAGAATTCCCGGCGTTCCCGTCGCATCTCAAGAGGAGGCGCTCTCCACAGGAAAGGCGAGAGGAACTACAGGGTCGTGCCTCCATTCCCAGAGTCCCCCAGATGTCTCAGTCCATTCCAGGGAAACCTGTTTTCCCTGCATGGCCTCGACTTTCAAGCCGAGGATCGACTCACACCACGGTGGCACGTGGGACAGCCCTGTGGGAAAGCCTCGTGGGAAAGCCTCTTGGGAAAGCCTCGAGGGAAAGCCACAGATCCCTTGATCCCCGCAAAGGGAAGCATGACACTGCTGCTACAGCTCGGGAGGAAATCCCACGTGCATGCCCCCACTAGAGACGAGGACTGACTCCCCTGGGGAGAATCCAGAAGTACCCCAAGATCCATGTCAGCACTGGAGAGGAATCCTCAGGTTCCGGCACCGAATCCACACAAGGTCTTAGGCCCCGGCATCGACGGGAGAGGAATCCCTGAGAGGCCCCCGAGCAACTCGCATGGGGACTGGCCTTTCCTGAGGCCACCATTTCGGGTCCCTGAGGTGCCCGTCGTAAGTCGAGAGCACCTGCCGCAACTCGAGAAATTCCAGGAGGTTCTCCCCTCCAGGCGAGATGAGGCCCATTTCCGCCTGAGGCGTCTCGAGGCTAATCACAACTAAACCCTGGAACTTCCAAAGGGTCCTTCACACCCTTGCTGCAACTCAAGAAGTTCCCCGACATACCCGTCTCCACTCGAGAGGAAGCACGAGAGTCCCGCCACATCCAGAGGAGCCCCGTTCCGCCTCCTATCTCGAGAGGAGGGATCCTTTCCCTGCGTGGTCGGGAAAGAATTCCGGCATTCCCGTCGCATCTCAAGAGGAGGCGCTCTCCACAGGAAAGGCGAGAGGAACTCCAGGGTCGTGCCACCATTCCCAGAGTCCCCCAGATGTCTCAGTCCATTCCAGGGAAACCTGTTTTCCCTGACACTGCCTTCGACTTTCAAGCCGAGGATCGACTCACACCACGGTGGCACGTGGGACAGCCTGTGGGAAAGCCTCGTGGAAACTCGTGGGAAAGCCTCGAGGGAAAGCCACAGATCCCTTGATCCACGCGAAGGGAAGCGTGACACTGCTGCTACAGCTCGGGAGGAAAGCGCACGTGCATGCCCCCACTCGAGACGAGGACTGACTCCCCTGGGGAGACTCCAGAAGTACCCCAAGATCCATGTCAGCACTGGAGAGGAATCCTCAGGTTCCGGCACCGACTCCACACAAGGTCTTAGGCCCCGGCATCGATGGGAGAGGAATCCCGAGAGGCCCCTGAGCAACTCGCATGGGGACTGGCCTTTCCTGAGGCCACCAGAGCGGGTCCCTGAGGTCCCCGTCGTAAGTCGAGAGCACCTGCCGCAACTCGAGAAAATCCAGGAGGTTCTCCCCTCCTAGGCGAGATGAGGCCCATTTCCAATGCGGCGTCTCGAGGCTAATCACACCAAACCTCTGGAACTTCTACAAGGTTCTTCACACCCTTGCTGCAACTCAAGAAGTTCCCCGACATACCCGTCTCCACTCGAGAGGAAGCACGAGAGTCCCGCCCACATCCAGAGGAGCCCCGTTTCCGCCTCCTAGCTCGAGAGGAGGGATCCTTTCCCTGCGTGGTCGGGAAAGAATTCCCGGCGTTCCCGTCGCATCTCAAGAGGAGGCGCTCTCCACAGGAAAGGCGAGAGGAACTACCAGGGTCGTGCCTCCATTCCCAGAGTCCCCAGATGTCTCAGTCCATTCCAGGGAAACCTGTTTTCCCTGCATGGCCTCGACTTTCAAGCCGAGGATCGACTCACACCACGGTGGCACGTGGGACAGCCCTGTGGGAAAGCCTCGTGGGAAAGCCTCTGGGAAAGCCTCAAGGGAAAGCCACAGATCCCTTGATCCCCGAAAGGGAAGCATGACCACTGCTGCTACAGCTCGGGAGGAAATCGCACGTGCATGCCCCCACTAGAGACGAGGACTGACTCCCCTGGGGAGACTCCAGAAGTACCCCAAGATCCATGTCAGCACTGGAGAGGAATCCTCAGGTTCCGGCACCGAATCCACACAAGGTCTTAGGCCCGGCATCGACGGGAGAGGAATCCCGAGAGGCCCCCGAGCAACTCGCATGGGGACTGGCCTTTCCTGAGGCCACCATTGGCGGGTCCCTGAGGTGCCCCGTCGTAAGTCGATAGCACCTGCCGCAACTCGAGAAAATTCCAGGAGGTTCTCCCCTCCAGGCGAGATGAGGCCCATTTCCGCCGAGGCGTCTCGAGGCTAATCACAACTAAACCTCTGGAACTTCCAAAGGGTCCTTCACACCCTTGCTGCAACTCAAGAAGTTCCCCGACATACCGTCTCCACTCGAGAGGAAGCACGAGAGTCCCGCCACATCCAGAGGAGCCCCGTTTCCGCCTCCTAGCTCGAGAGGAGGGATCCTTTCCCTGCGTGGTCGGGAAAGAATTCCCGGCATTCCCGTCGCATCTCAAGAGGAGGCGCTCTCCACAGGAAAGGCGAGAGGAACTCCAGGGTCGTGCCACCATTCCCAGAGTCCCCCAGATGTCTCAGTCCATTCCAGGGAAACTGTTTTCCCTGCACTGCCTCGACTTTCAAGCCGAGGATCGACTCACACCACGGTGGCACGTGGGACAGCCCTGTGGGAAAGCCTCGTGGAAAGCCTCGTGGGAAAGCCTCGAGGGAAAGCCACAGATCCCTTGATCCACGCGAAGGGAAAGCGTGACACTGCTGCTACAGCTCGGGAGGAAAGCGCACGTGCATGCCCCCACTCGAGACGAGGACTGACTCCCCTGGGGAGACTCCAGAAGTACCCCAAGATCCATGTCAGCACTGGAGAGGAATCCTCAGGTTCCGGCACCGACTCCACACAAGGTCTTAGGCCCCGGCATCGACGGGAGAGGAATCCCGAGAGGCCCCTGAGCAACTCGCATGGGGACTGGCCTTTCCTGAGGCCACCAGAGCGGGTCCCTGAGGTCCCCGTCGTAAGTCGAGAGCACCTGCCGCAACTCGAGAAAATCCAGGAGGTTCTCCCTCCAGGCGAGATGAGGCCCATTTCCGCTGAGGCGTCTCGAGGCTAATCACACCTAACTCTGGAACTTCCAAAGGGTCCTTCACACCCTTGCTGCAACTCAAGAAGTTCCCCGACATACCCGTCTCCACTCGAGAGGAAGCACGAGAGTCCCGCCCACATCCAGAGGAGCCCCGTTTCCGCCTCCTAGCTCGAGAGGAGGGATCCTTTCCCTGCGTGGTCGGGAAAGAATTCCCGGCGTTCCCGTCGCATCTCAAGAGGAGGCGCTCTCCACAGGAAAGGCGAGAGGAACTCCAGGGTCGTGCCACCATTCCCAGAGTCCCCAGATGTCTCAGTCCATTCCAGGGAAACCTGTTTTCCCTGCACTGGCCTCGACTTTCAAGCCGAGGATCGACTCACACCACGGTGGCACGTGGGACAGCCTGTGGGAAAGCCTCGTGGGAAAGCCTCGTGGGAAAGCCTCAGAGGGAAAAGCCACAGATCCCTTGATCCACGCGAAGGGAAGCGTGACACTGCTGCTACAGCTCGGGAGGAAAGCGCACGTGCATGCCCCCACTCGAGACGAGGACTGACTCCCCTGGGGAGACTCCAGAAGTACCCCAAGATCCATGTCAGCACTGGAGAGGAATCCTCAGGTTCCGGCACCGACTCCACACAAGGTCTTAGGCCCCGGCATCGACGGGAGAGGAATCCCGAGAGGCCCCCGAGCAACTCGCATGGGGACTGGCCTTTTCCTGAGGCCACCAGAGCGGGTCCCTGAAGGTCCCCGATCGTAAGTCGAGAGCACCTGCCGCAACTCGAGAAAATCCAGGAGGTTCTCCCCTCCAGGCGAGATGAGGCCCATTTCCGCTGAGGCGTCTTCGAGGCTAATCACATCTAACCTCTGGAACTTCCAAAGGGTCCTTCACACCCTTGCTGCAACTCAAGAAGTTCCCTCGACATACCGTCTCCACTCGAGAGGAAGCACGAGAGTCCCGCCCACATCCAGAGGAGCCCCGTTTCCGCCTCCTAGCTCGAGAGGGAGGATCCTTTCCGCTGCGTGGTCGGGAAGATAATTCCCGGCGTTCCCGTCGCATCTCAAGAGGAGGCGCTCTCCACAGGAAAGGCGAGAGGAACTCCAGGGTCGTGCCACCATTCCGCAGAGTCCCCAGATGTCTCAGTCCATTCCAGGGAAACCTGTTTTCCCTGCACTGCCTCGACTTTCAAGCCGAGGATCGACTCACACCACGGTGGCACGTGGGACAGCCCTGTGGGGAAAGCCTCGTGGGAAAGCCTCGTGGGAAAGCCTCAATGGAAGCCACAGAATCCTTGATCCACGCAAGGAAAGAGCGACACTGCTGCTACAGCTCGGAGGAAAGCGCACGTGCATGCCCCAATCGAGACGAGGACTGACTCCCTGGGGAGACTCCAGAAGTACCCCAAGATCCATGTCAACACTGGAGAGGAATTCTCAGGTTCCGGCACCGACTACACAAGGTCTTAGGCCCCGGCATCGACGGGTGAGGAATCCTGAGAGGCCCCGGAGCAACTCGCATGGGGACTGGCCTTTCCTGAGGCCACCAGAGCGGGTCCTGAGGTCCCCGTCGTAAGTCGAGAGCACCTGCCGCAACTCGAGAAAATCCAGGAGGTTCTCCCCTCCAGGCGAGATGAGGCCCATTTCTGCTGAGGCGTGTCCAGGCGAATCACACCTATCTCTGGAACTACCAAAGGCTCTTCACACCCTGGCTGCAACTCAAAGTTCCCCGACATACCCGTCTCCACTCGAGAGGAAGCACGAGAATCCCGCCACATCCAGAGGAGCCCCGTTTCCGCCTCCTAGCTCGAGAGGAGGGATCCTTTCCTTGCGTGGTCGGGAAAGAATTCCCGGTGTTCCCGTCGCATCTCAAGAGGAGGCGCTCTCCACAGGAAAGGCGAGAGGAACTCCAGGGTCGTGCCACCATTCCCAGAGGCGCCAGATTTCTCAGTCCATTCCAGGGAAACCTCTTTTCCCTGCAATGCCTTGACTTTCAATCCGAGGATCGACTCACACCACGGTGGCAGATGGTACAGCCCTGTCGGAGCCTCGTGGGAAAGCCTCGTGGGAAAGCCTCGTGGGAAAGCCTCGAGAAAAAGCCACAGATCCCTTGTCCACGTGAAGGAAACGCGACACTGCTGCTACAGCTCGGGAGGAAAGCGCACGTGTATGCCCCCACTCGAGACGAGGACTGACTCCCCTGGGGAGACTACAGAAGTACCCAAGATCCATGTCAGCAC
>NW_017216464.1:0-13177 GCF_001704415.2 Capra hircus
CAGCACTGGAGAGAAATCCTCAGGTTCCGGCACCGACTCCACCTCTTTGGCCGGCGGATCGAGGGAGAGGAATCCCGAGAGGCCAGAGCAACTCGCATGGGGATTGGCCTTTCCTGAGGCCACCAGAGCGTGTCCCTGAGGTCCCCGTCGTAAGTCGAGAGCACCTGCCGCAACTCGAGAAAATCCAGGAGGTTCTCACCTCCAGGCGAGATGAGGCCCATTTCCGCTGAGGCGTCTCGAGACTAATCACACCTAACCTCTGGAACTTCCAAAGGGTCCTTCACACCCTTGCTGCAACTCAGGAAGATCCCGACATACCCGTCTCCACTCGAGAGGAAGAACGAGAGTCCGCCCACATCCAGAGGAGCCACGTTTCCGCCTCCTAGCTCGAGAGGAGGGATCCTTTCCCTGCGTGGTCGTGAAAGAATTCCCGGCGTCCCGTCGCATCTCAAGAGGAGGTGCTCTCCACAGGAAAGGCGAGAGGAACTCCAGGGTCGTGCAACCATTCCCAGAGTCCCCCAGATGTCTCAGTCCATTCCAGGGAAACCTGTTTTCCCTGCCCTGCCTCGACTTTCAAGCCGAGGATCGACTCACACCACGGTGGCACGTGGGACAGCCCTGTGGATAAGACTCGTGGGAAAGCCCTGTGGGAAAGCCTAGTGTGAAAGTCACAGAGGAACTCGAGGGTCGTGCCACCATTCCCAGAGTCCGCCAGAAAATTCCTTGTCGGGAATTTTATTGGCCTTCCGCGTAAACCTAGCTATTCCGCCTTTTTCCTCCAGTTAATCTTCTTACTACCCTAATAATTTCTTAATCTAATCTTACATTAATAAATACACAAGACTTTCCACGTCAACGCCGTCCATTCCGTCAAATTCCCTGGATGCAGCGTGGCTGGACACCGGCACACTGAGATATCTGGGGGACTCTTGGAATGATGGCACGACACTGGAGTTTCTCTCGCCTTTCCTGTGGAGAGCGCCCTCCTCATGAGATGCGACGGGAACACCCGGGAATTCTTTTCCGGAACATACAGGGAAAGGATACCTGACCGCGAGGTACGAGGCTGAAACGGGGCTCCTCTGGATGTGGTCGGGACTCTTGTTCTTCCTCTCGAGTGGAGAGGGGTATGTCGGGGATCTTCTTGAGTTGCAGCAAGGGTGTGAAGGACCCTTTGGAAGTTCCAGAGGTTAGGTGTGATTAGACTCGGAACACCTCAGCGAAATGGGCCTCATCTCGCCTGCAGGGGAGAACCTCCTGGGTTTTCTCGAGTTTCAGCAGGTGCTCTCCAGTTACGACCGGGACTTATGTAACCCGCTCTGGTCCGCTCAGGTAATGCCAGTCGACTTGGAGTTGCTAAGGGGCCTCTCGGGATTCCTCTCCGGTCGATGACGGGGCCTAAGACCTTGTTTGGAATCGGTGCCCGAACCTGAGGTTTCCTCTCCAGTGCTGACATGGATCTTGGGGTACTACTGGAGTCTCCACAGGGTAGTCATCTTCATCTCCAATGGGGGCATGCACGTGCGCTTTTCTCCCGAGCATTAGGAGCACAGTCAATTTTCCCGTTGGGTTGATCAAGGGGTTTCTTGTTTTCCCTCGAGGCTTTCCCACGAGGCTTTCCCACGAGGCTTTCCCACAGGGCTGTCCCACGTGCCACCATCGTGTGAGTCAGTCCTCCCCGTGAACGTCGAGGCAGTGAAGGGTAAACAAGTTCCTCTGGAAAGGACTGAGACATCTGGGGGACTCTTGGAATGGTGGAACGACCCTGGAGTTCCTCTCACCTTTCTTGTGGAGCGTGCCTCCTCTTGAGATGCGACAGGTACGACAGGAATTTTTCCCGGCCAATCAGGGAAAGGATCCCTCATCTTGAGCCAGGAGGGGGAATTGGGGCTCCTCTGGATGTGGGTGGTACCCTGGTGATTCCTATGGAGTGGCGACGGGTCTCTCCTGGAACCTCTTGAGTTGCAGCTAGGGTGTGAAGGACCCTTTGGAAGTTCCAGAGGTTAGGTGTGATTAGCGTTGAGACGCCTCAGCGGAAATGGGCCTCATCTCGGCCTGGAGGGGAGAACCTAATGGATTTTCTCTAGTTGCGGCAGGTGCTCTCGACTTACGACGGGGACCTCAGGGACCCGCTCTAGTGGCCTCAGGAAGGGCCAGGAGCCATGCGAGTTCCTCGGGGGCCTCTCAGGATTCCTCTCCCTTCGATGCCGGGGCCTAAGACCTTGTGTGGAGTCGGTGCCGGAACCGGAGGATTCCTCTCCAGTGTGGACATGGATCTTGGGGTACTTCTGGAGTCTCCCCAGGGGAGTTAGTCGTCGTCTTGTGTGGGGGCATGAACGTGCGCTTTCCTCCCGAGCTGTAGCAGCAGTGTCACGCTTCCCTTTGCATGGATCAAGGGATCTGTGGCTTTCCCTCGTGGCTTTCCCACGAGGCTTTCCCACAGGGCTGTTTCATGTGCCATCGTGGTGTGAGTCGATCTTCGGCTAGAAATTCGAGGCAGTGCAGGGAAATCAGGTTTCCCTGAAATGGACTGAGACATCTGGGGGACTCTGGGAATGGTGGCACGACCCTGGAGTTCCTCTCGCCTTTCCTGTGGAGAGCGCCTCCTCTTGAGATGCGCCAGGAACGCCAGGAATTCTTTCCTGTCTACGCAGGGAAAGGATCCCTCCTCTCGAGCTAGGAGGCGGAAACGGGGCTCCTCTGGATGTGGGCGGGTCTCTGGTGCTTCCTCTCGTGTGGAGACGGGTATGTCGGTGAACTTCTTGAGTTGCAGCAAGGGTGTGATGGACCCTTTGGAAGTTCCAGAGGTTAGGTGTGATTAGACTCGAGACGCCTCAGCGGAAATGGGCCTCATCTCGCCTGCAGGGGAGAACCTCCTCGATTTTCTCGAGTTTCAGCAGGTGCTCTCCAGTTACGACCGGGACTTATGTAACCCGCTCTGGTCCACTCAGGAAATGCCAGTCGACTTGCGAGTTGCTAAGGGGCCTCTCGGGATTCCTCTCCGGTCGATGACGGGGCCTAAGACCTTGTTTGGAGTCGGTGCCCGAACCTGAGGTTTCCTCTCCAGTGCTAACATGGATCTTGGGGTACTACTGGAGTCTCCACAGGGGAGTCATCTTCGTCTCCAATGGGGGCATGCGCGTGCGCTTTTCTCCCGAGCATTAGGAGCAGAGTCAATTTTCCCGTTGGGTTGATCAAGGGGTTTCTTGTTTTCCCTCGAGGCTTTCCCACGAGGCTTTCCCACAGGGCTGTCCCACGTGCCACCATCGTGTGTGTCGGTCCTCCGCGTGAACGTCGAGGCAGTGCAGGGTAAACAAGTTCCTCTGGAAAGGACTGAGACATCTGGGGGACTCTTGGAATGGTGGAACGACCCTGGAGTTCCTCTCACCTTTCTTGTGGAGCGTGCCTCCTCTTGAGATGCGACAGGTACGACAGGAATTCTTTCCCGGCCAATCAGGGAAAGGATCCCTCACATTGAGCTAGGAGGGGGAATTGGGGCTCCTCTGGATGTGGGTGGTACCCTGGTGATTCCTATGTAGTGGCGACGGGTCTCTCGTGGAACTTCTTGAGTTGCAGCTATGGTGTGAAGGACCCTTTGGAAGTTCCAGAGGTTAGGTGTGATTAGCCTCGAGACGTCTCAGTGGAAATGGGCTTCATCTCGCCTGAAGGGGAGAATCTCCTTCATTTTCTCGAGTTGTGGCAGGTGCTCTCGACTTACGACGGGGACCTCAGGGACCCGTTCTGTTGGCCTTAGGAAAGACCAGTTCCCATGTGAGTTGCTAGAGGGCCTCTCGGGATTCCTCACCGGTAGATGCCGGGGCCCAAGACCTTGTGTGGAGTGGGGGCCAGAACCTGAGTATTCCTCTCCAGTGCTGACATGTTTTTGGGATACTTCTGAAGTCTCCCAAGGGGAATCAGTCCTCGTCTCGAGTGGGGGCATGCGCATGCCCCTTCCTCCCGAGCTGTAGCAGCAGTGTCATGCTTCCCGTCGCGTGGATCAATGGATCTGTGGCTTTTCCTCTAGGCTTTTCCTAGAGGCTTTCCCACGAGGCTTTCCCACAGGGCTGTCCCCCGTGCCACCGTGGTGTGAGGCGATCCTCGGCATGAAAGTTTAGGCACTCTGTAAAAACAAGATCCTCTGGAATGGACTGAGACATCTGGGGACGCTTGAAATGGTGGCACGACCATGGAGTTCCTCTCTCCCTTCCTGTGGAGAGCGCCTCCACCTGAGATGCGACGGGAATGCCGGAAGTTCTTTCCCGACCAAGCAGGGAAAGGATCCCTCATCTCTAGCTAGGAGGATGAAACGGGGCTACTCTGGATGTGGGCAGGACCCTCGTGTTTCCTCTCGAGTGGAGATGGGAATGTCGGGGAACTTCTTGAGTTGCAGCAAGGGTGTGAAGGACCCTTTGGAAGTTCCAGAGATTAGATGTAATTAGCCTCGAGACACCTCATTGGAAATGGGCCTCATCTCGCCTGGAGGGGAGAACCTCCTGGATTTTCTCGAGTTGCGGCAGGTGCTCCCGACTTACGACGGGGACGTCAGGGACCCGCTCTGGTGGCTTCATCAAAGGCCAGTCCCCATGCCAGATGCTGGGGGGCTTCTCTTGATAACTCTCCTGTTGATGCCCGGGCCGAACAACTTGTGTGGTTCGGGGCCGGAACCTGAGGTTTCCTCTGCAGTGCTGACATGGATATTGGGGCTCTTCTGGAGTCTCCCCTGGAGAGTCAATCCTCCTCTCAAGTGAGGGCACGCACGTGTGCTTTCCTCCCGAGCTGTAGCAGCAGGGTCACGCTTCCCGTCGTGTGGATCAAGGGATCTGTGGCTTTCCCTGGAGGCTTTCCCACGAGGCTTTCTCACAGGGCTTTCCCTCGTGCCACCGTGGTGTGAGTTGATCCTCAGCGTGAAAGTCGAGGCAGTGCAGGGAAAACAGGTTCCTCTGGATTGGACTGATGCTGGGAGCCAGTATGAGGACTCCCGTCCGTGATAACGTCATGAGGAAGAAAACTGACATAGGCATGGTGTGTTCAGACTTCAGGGACCCCTCTGGAAGTTCCTACGCACATACCCCAACAAAAATCTGCCGGCTTTTTTGCTCTGCTTTTCCACTCTTCTGACATTTTCTGGAAAAAGTCAATTCAGGGCTTTAGTCTTCAGCATTTGAAAGAGTGTTTCAATCCAAAAACCCCTCTGAATGCTTTCTAGCCTGCCTGCAGGACTCGTACAGCTGGGCATGTGATTGTTTGAGGCCTCCTTTCCCCAGGAGGCACAGGAAGCTTAAAGCATCCTAGGAATGTAGGGGCATCCGAGGAGTCAAAATCTTTATAATAGGACTGATTAAAAGTTTCATTTTTTGGGTCAATGCTTGCTGCTAAATTTTCATATCCTTTATTTTTAGATAGAGTTGGTATATTAAAAAAACAAGTAGTAGACCTGGTATTAGGAACATTAGATCTTTGAGTTAAGTACCTTCTTTGTTATAACCCACTGCACCTTTGTTTTATAGAGATGTAACTTTAATGCTTTAAGGAAATGCAGATTAAAGAAAAACACTTCAGAGGAAACAAAATTAACATTCATTAAGGAAGAGAGCCAAAAAGTGTTTAACAAGCCTCTTGGCCAGAAGATAATGTAAATCACCAGAGACCTTTTGTATACAAAATGATGTACAGAAAGAGTCTGGGGTGCAAACGCTACATAATTTTGTGTTACCCATTGAACTCCATGTTTTATCAAAAGTATAAAAGGCTTTATGAACAATAAAGGATGGGGCCAGTTTCTCGGACCAGTTTCTCGAACTAGTCTCTCGGCCTGGTTTCTTGAGACTCAGGCTCCCCCCGTGTCTTTTTCTCTCTTTCTTCTTCTCTCCCTTTCCTTCTCTCTGCTTTTTACTTTAACTTCAGGCTGAATCTCCACCAGGGGCGCGGAGGCTCGCCAGGTCTACTTACTTGCCTGGCTGTTAAGACCTGCACGAAAGGGAGCTTAAGGTGAGGCACCCTTAGATATTCAAGCAGGGGCTGGTGGCCCAACGTAGATGGTGAAAATTCTTTGTCTGGAATTTTATTGGCCTTCCACGTAAACCAAGATATTCAGCCCTTTTCCTCCAGTTAATCTTCTTACTACACTATAATTTCTTAATCTAATCTTACATTAATAAATAAAAAAGACTTTCCACGACAACGCCGTCCATCCCGTCGAATTCCCTGGATCCAGCGGGGCTGGACCCCGGCAGACTGAGATATCTGGGGGACTCTTGGAATGGTGGCATGACCCTGGAGTTCCTCCGCCTTTCCTGTGGAGAGCGCCTCCTCATGAGATGCGACGGGAACACCGGGAATTCTTTCCCGAACATGCAGGGAAAGGATACCTGACCTCGAGGTATGAGGCGGAAACGGGGCTCCTCTGGATGTGGGCGGGATTCTCGTGCTTCCTCTCGAGTGGAGTCAGGTATGTCGGGGAACTTCTTGAGTTGCAGCAAGGGTGTGAAGGACCCTTTGGAAGTTCCAGATGTTAGGTATGGTTAGCCTCGAGACGCCTCAGAGGAAAAGGGCCTCATCTCGCCTGGAGGGGAGAACCTCCTGGATTTTCTCGAGTTGCGGCAGGTGCTCTTGACTTACTACGGGGACCTCAGGGAACCGCTCTGGTGGCCTCAGGAAAGGCCAGTCCCCATGCGAGTTGCTCTGGGGCCTCTCGGGATTCCTCTCCCGTCGATGCCGGGGCCTAAGACCCTGTGTGGAGTCGGTGCCGGAACCTGAGGTTTCCTCTCCAGTGCTGACATGGATCTTGGGGTACTTCTGAAGTCTCCCCAGGGGAGTTAGTCGTCGTCTTGTGTGGGGGCATGAACGTGCGCTTTCCTCCCGAGCTGTAGCAGCAGTGCAACGCTTCCCTTCGCGTGGATCAAGGGATCTGTGGCTTTCCCTCGAGGCTTTCCCACGAGGCTTTCCCACAGTGCTGTCCCATGTGCCATCGTGGTGTGAGTCGATCCTCGGCTAGAAATTCGAGGCAGTGCAGGGAAATCAGGTTTCCCTGAAATGGACTAAGACATCTGGGGGACTCTGGGAATGGTGGCACGACCCTGGAGTTCCTCTCGCCTTTCCTGTGGAGAGCACCTCCTCTTGAGATGCGACAGGAACGCCCGGAATTCTTTCCCGACCACGCAGGGAAAGGATCCCTCCTCTCGAGCTAGGAGGCGGAAACGGGGCTCCTCTGGATGTGGGCCGGTCTCTGGTGCTTCCTCTCGAGTGGAGACGGGTATGTCGGGGAACTTCTTGAGTTGCAGCAAGGGTGTGAAGGGTCCTTTGGAAGTTCCAAAGGTTAGGTGTGATTAGCCTCGAGACGCCTCAGCGGAAATGGGCCTCATCTCGCCTGGAGGGGAGAACCTCCTGGATGTTCTCAAGTTGCGGCAGGTGCTCTCGACTTACGACGGGGACCTCAGGGACCCGCTCTGGTGGCCTCAGGAAAGGCCAGTCCCCAAGCGAGTTGCTCGGGGGCCTCTCGGGATTCTTCTCCCGTCGATGCCGGGGCCTAAAACCTTGTGTGGAGACGGTGCCGGAAACTGAGGATTCCTCTCCAGTGCTGACATGGATCTTGGGGTATTTCTGGAGTCTCCCCAGGGGAGTCAGTCCTCGTCTCGAGTGGGGCATGCACGTGCGCTTTCCTCCCGAGCTGTAGCAGCAGTGTCACGCTTCCCTTCGCCTGGATCAAGGGATCTGTGCCTTTCCCTTGAGGCTCTCCCACGAGGCTTTCCCAGAAGGCTTTCTCACAGGGCTGTCCCACGTGCCACCGTGGTGTGAGTCGATCCTCGGCTTGAAAGTCGCGGCAATCGAGGGAAAACAGATTTCCCTGGAATGGACTTAGACATCTGCGGGACTCTGGGAATGGTGGCAAGACCCGGGAGTTCCTCTCGCCTTCCAGTGGAGAGCGCCTCCTCTTGAGATGCGACGGGAATGCCGGGAATTCTTTCCCGACCACGCAGGGAAAGGATCCCTCCTCTCGAGCTAGGAGGCGGAAACGGGGCTCCTCTGGATGTGGGCGGGCTCTCGTGCTTACTCTGGAGTAGAGACGGGAATGTCGGGGAACTTCTTGAGTTGCAGCAAGGGTGTGAAGGACCCTTTGGAAGTTCCAGAGGTTAGGTGTGATTAGCCTCGAGACGCCTCAGCGGAAATGGGCCTCATCTCGCCTGGAGGGGACAACCTCCTGGATTGTTTCTAGTTGCGGCAGGTCCTCTCGTCTTACGACGGAGACCTCAGGGACCCGCTCTGGTGGCCTCAGGAAAGGCCAGTCCCCATGCGAGTTGCTCGGGGGCCTCTCGGGATTTCTCTGCCGTCCATGCCGGGGCTTAAGACCTTGTGTGGAGTCGGAGCCGGAACGTGAAGGATTACTCTCCAGTGCTGACATGGATCTTGGGGTACCTCCGGAGTCTCCCCAGGGGAGTCAGTCCTCGTCTCAAGTAGGGGCATGCACGTGTGCTTTCCTCCCGAATTGCAGCAGCAGTGTCACGCTTCCCTTCCCGAGGATCAAGGGATCAGTGGCTTTCCCTCGGGGCTTTCCCATGAGGCTTTCACACGAGGCTTTCCCACAGGGCTGTCCCACGTGCCACCGTGGTGTGAGTCGATCCTCGGCTTGAAAGTTGAGGCAGTGCAGGGAAAACAGGTTTCCCTGGAATGGACTGAGATATCTGGGGCACTCTGGGAATGGTGGCACCACCCTGGAGTTCCTCTCGCCTTTCCTGTGGAGAGCGCCTCTTTTGAGATGCGACGGGAACGCCGGGAATTCTTTCCCGACCACGCAGGGAACGGATCCCTGCTCTCGAGCTAGGAGGTGGAAACGGGGCTCCTCTGGATGTGGGCGGGACTCTCGTGCTTCCTCTCGAGTGGAGATGGGTTTTATCTGGGAACTTCTTAAGTTGCAGCAGGGGTGTGAAGGACCCTTTGGAAGTTTCAGAGGTTATGTGTGATTAGCCTTGAGACGCCTCAGCGGAAATGGGCCTCATCACGCCTGGAGGTGAGAACCTCCTGGATTTTCTCGAGTTGCGGCAGGTGCTCTCAACTTACAAAGGGCACAATAGGACCCGCTCTGTTGGCCTTAGGAAAGGCCAGTCCCATGCGAGTTGCTCGGGGGCCTCTCGGGATTCCTCTCCCGACGATGCCGGGGCCTAAGACCTTGTGTGGAGTCGGTGCTGGAACCTGAGGATTCCTCTCCAGTGCTGACATGGATCTTGGGGTACTTCTGGAGTCTCCCCAGGGGAGTCAGTCCTGGTCTCGAGTTTGGGTATGCACGTGCGCTTTCCTCCCGAGCTCTAGCAGCATTGTCACGCTTCCCTTCGCGTGGAACAAGGGATCAGTGGCTTTCCCTCGAGGGTTTACCACGACGCTTTCCACGAGGCTTTCCCACAGGGCTTTCCCTCGTGCAACCGTGGTGTGAGTCGATCCTCGGCTTGAAAGTGGAGGCAGTGCCAGGAAAACAGTTTTCCCTGGAATGGACTGAGACATCTTGGGGACTCTGGGAATGGTGGCACGACCCTGGAGTTCCTCTCGCCTTTCCTGTGGAGAGCGCCTCCTCTTGAGATGCACCAGGAACGCCAGGAATTCTTTCCTGTCTACGCAGGGAAAGGATCCCTCCTCTCGAGCTAGGAGGCGGAAACGGGGCTCCTCTGGATGTGGGCGGGTCTCTGGTGCTTCCTCTCGTGTGGAGACGGGTATGTCGGTGAACTTCTTGAGTTGCAGCAAGGGTGTGATGGACCCTTTGGAAGTTCCAGAGGTTAGGTGTGATTAGACTCGAGACGCCTCAGCGGAAATGGGCCTCATCTCGCCTGCAGGGGAGAACCTCCTGGATTTTCTCGAGTTTCAGCAGGTGCTCTCCAGTTACGACCGGGACTTATGTAACCCGCTCTGGGTCCACTCAGGAAATGCCAGTCGACTTGCGGAGTTGCTAAGGGCCTCTCGGGATTCCTCTCCGGTCGATGACGGGGCCTAAGACCTTGTTTGGAGTCGGTGCCCGAACCTGAGGTTTCCTCTCCAGTGCTAACATGGATCTTGGGGTACTACTGGAGTCTCCACAGGGGAGTCATCTTCGTCTCCAATGGGGGCATGCGCGTGCGCTTTTCTCCCGAGCATTAGGAGCAGAGTCAATTTTCCCGTTGGGTTGATCAAGGGGTTTCTTGTTTTCCCTCGAGGCTTTCCCACGAGGCTTTCCCACAGGGCTGTCCCACGTGCCACCATCGTGTGTGTCGGTCCTCCGCGTGAACGTCGAGGCAGTGCAGGGTAAAACAAGTTCCTCTGGAAAGGACTGAGACATCTGGGGGACTCTTGGAATGGTGGAACGACCCTGGAGTTCCTCTCACCTTTCTTGTGGAGGCGTGCTCCTCTTGAGATGCGACAGGTACGACAGGAATTCTTTCCCGGCCAATCAGGGAAAGGATCCCTCACATTGAGCTAGGAGGGGGAATTGGGGCTCCTCTGGATGTGGGTGGTACCCTGGTGATTCCTATGGAGTGGCGACGGGTCTCTCGTGGAACTTCTTGAGTTGCAGCTATGGTGTGAAGGACCCTTTGGAAGTTCCAGAGGTTAGGTGTGATTAGCCTCTGAGACGTCTCAGTGGAAATGGGCTTCATCTCGCCTGAAGGGAGAATCTCCTTCATTTTCTCGAGTTGTGGCAGGTGCTCTCGACTTACGACGGGGACCTCAGGGACCGTTCTGTTGGCCTTAGGAAAGACCAGTTCCCATGTGAGTTGCTAGAGGGCCTCTCGGGATTCCTCACCGGTAGATGCCGGGGCCCAAGACCTTGTGTGGAGTGGGGCCAGAACCTGAGTATTCCTCTCCAGTGCTGACATGTTTTTGGGATACTTCTGAAGTCTCCCCAGGGGAATCCAGTCCTCGTCTCGAGTGGGCGGCATGCGCATGCCCCTTCCTCCGAGCTGTAGCAGCAGTGTCATGCTTCCCGTCGCGTGGATCAATGGATCTGTGGCTTTTCCTCTAGGCTTTCCTAGAGGCTTTCCCACGAGGCTTTCCACAGGGCTGTCCCCGTGCCACCGTGGGTGTGAGGCGATCCTCGGCATGAAAGTTTAGGCACTCTGTAAAAACAAGATCCTCTGGAATGGACTGAGACATCTGGGGACGCTTGAAATGGTGGCACGACCATGGAGTTCCTCTCGCCTTTCCTGTGGAGAGCGCCTCCTCTTGAGATGCGACGAGAACGCCGGGAATTCTTTCCCGACCTCGAGGGAAAGGATCCCTCCTCTCGAGCTATGAGGCGGAAACGGGGCTCCTCTGGATGTGGGCGGAACTATCGTGCTTCCTCTTAAGTGCAGACGGGTATGTCGGGGAACTTCTTGATTTGCAGCAAGGGTGTGAAGGACCCTTTGGAAGTTCCAGAGTTTAAGTGTGCTTAGCCTTGAGATGTGTCAGCGGAAATAGGCTTCATTTTGCCTGGAGGGGAGAACATCCTTGATTTTCTCCAGTTGCGGCAGGTGCTCTCGACTTACAATGGGGACCCAGGGACCCGCTCTGGTGGCCTCAGAGAAGGCCAGTCAAGATCCAAGACAGCATTGGAGAGGGAGAGACATCACGAGAGGCTCCCGAGCAACTCGCATGGGGACTGGCCTTTCCTGAGGCCACCAAAAGCGGGTCCTGAGGTCCCCGTCGTAAGTCGAGAGCACCTGGCGCAACTCGAGAAAATCCAGGAGGTTCTCCCTCCAGGCGAGATGAGACCCATTTGCGCTGAGGCATCTCGAGGCTAATCACACCTAACCTCTGGAACTTCCAAAGGGCCCTTCACACCATTGCTGCAACTCAAGAAGTTCCCGACATACCCGTTTCCACTCGAAAGGAAGCACGAGAGTCCCGCCCACAACCAGAAGAGCCCCGTTTCAGCCTCATAGCTCGAGAGGAGGGATCCTTTCCCTGCGTGGTCGGGAAAGAATTCCGGAGTTCCCTTCGCATCTCAAGAAGAGGCGCTCTCCACAGGAAAGGCGAGAGGAACTCAGGGTCGTGCCACCATTCCCTGAGTCCCCAGATGTCTCAGTCCATTCCAGGGAAACCTGTTTTCCCTGCACTGCCTTGACTTTCAAGCCGAGGATCGACTTACACCACGGTGGCACGAGGGACAGCCCTGTTGAAAGCCTCGAGGTAAAGCCTCGTGGGAAAGCCTCGAGGGAAAGACACAGATCCCTTGATCCTCGCAAGGGAAGCGTGACACTGCGGCTACAGCTCGGGAGGAAAGCCCACGTGCATGCCCCCACTCGAGACGAGGACTGACTCCCCTGGGAGACTCCAGAAGTCCCCCAAGACCCATGTCATACGGGAGAGGAATCCTCAGGTTCCGGCACCAAATCCACACAAGGTCTTAGTCCACGCATCGACAGGAGAGGAATCCCGAGAGGCCCCCGAGCAACTCGCATGTGGACTGGCCTTTTCTGAGGCCACCAGAGCGGGTCCCTGAGGTCCCCGTCGTAAGTCCAGAGCACCTGCCGCCACTCGAGAAAAACCAGGAGGTTCTCCCTCCATTCTAGATGAGGCCCATTTCCGGTGAGGGGTCTCGAGGCTAATCACACCTAACTTCTGGAACTTCAAAGGGTCCTTCACACCCTTGCTGCAACTCAAGAAGTTCGAGACATACCGTCTCCACTCGAGAGAAAGCACGATTGTCCCGCCCACATCCAGAGGAGCCCCGTTTCGCCTCCTAGCTCGAGAGGAGGGATCCTTTCCCTGCGTGGTCGGGAAAGAATTTCCAGGCGTTCCGTCGCATCTCAAGAGGAGGCCGCTCACCACAGGAAAGGCGAGAGGAACTCCAGGGTGGTGCCACCATTCCCAGAGTCCCCCAGATTTCTCAGTCCATTCCAGGGAAACCTGTTTCGCCTGCACTGCTCGACTTTCAATCCGAGGAACGACTCACACGCACGGTGGCACGTGGGACAGCCCTGTGGGAATTCCTCATGAAAAAGCATCGTGGGAAAGCCTCCAGATAAAAGCCACAGATCCTGGATCAGAAGGGAAGCGTGACACTGCTGCTACAGCTCTGGAGGAAAGTGCACATACATGCCCCCAATAGAGATGAGGACTGACTCACCTGGGAGACTCCAGAAGTACCCCAAGAATCATGTAAGCACTGGAGAGTTATTTCGAGGTTCCGGCACCGGACTCCACACAAGGTATAAGGCGCCAGCATCGACGGGAGAGG
>NW_017216465.1:0-13177 GCF_001704415.2 Capra hircus
TAAGAAGATTAAGTGAGGAAGAGGGCTGAATAGCTTGGTTTACGCGGAAGGCCAATAAAATTCCAGACAAGGAATTTGCACCATCTACGTTGGGCCACCGGCGCCCGCTTGAATATCTAAGTGTGCCTCGCCTTAAGCTCCCCTTTCGTGCGGGTCTTAAAGCCGGGGCAAGTAAGTAGACCTGGCGAGCCTCCCCGCCCCAGATGGAGATTCAGCCTGAAGTTAAAGTAAAGAGCAAGAGAGAGGGAAGGGAGAGAAAGAAGAGAGAGAGAGAGACATGGGGGGAGCCAGAGTCCAAGAAACCAGGCCGAGAGACTAGTTCGAGAAACCGGCTCCGATCCTTTATTGTTCAGAAGGCCTTTTATACTTTTGATAAAACATGGAGATCAATGGGTAACACAGAATTATGTAGCGTTCACAGCCCAGACTCTTTCTATACATCATTTTGTACAAAAGGTCTCAGGTGATTTACATTATCTTCTGGCCAAGAGGCTTGTTAACACTTTTTAGCTCTCTTCCTTAATGAAGTTAATTTTGTTTCCCCTGAAGTGTTTTTCTTTAATCTGCATTTCCTTAAGCATTAAAAGTTACATCTCTATAGAACAAAGGTGCAGTGGGATATAACAAAGAAGGTACTTAACTCGAAGATCTAATGTTGCTAATACCAGGTCTACTACTTGTTTTCCTATGTGCCAACTATATCTAAAAATAAAGGATATGAAAATTTGGCAGCAAGCATTGACTCAACAAATGAAACTTTTAATCAGTCCTATTCTAAAGATTTTGACTCTTCGGAAGCCCCTACATTCCTAGGATGTTTTAAGCTTCCTGTGCCTCCTGCGGTCAGGAGGCCTCAAACAATCACACTCGCAGAGTCCTGCAGGCAGGCTAGAAAGCCATCGAAGGGGTTTTTGGATTGAAACACTCTTTCAAATGCAGAAACTAAAGCCCTGAATTGACTTTTTCCAGAAAATGTCAGAAGAGTGGAAAAGCAGAGCACAAAAGCCGGCAGATTTTTGTTGGGGTACATGCTTAGGAATTTCCAGAGGGGTCCTTGAAGTCTGAGCACGCCTTGCGTATGTCAGCTTCCTTCCTCATGACCTTGTCACGGGCGGGATTCCTCATACTGGCTTCCGGCACATGTCAGCACTGGAGAGGAATCCTCAGGTTCCGGCACCGACTCCACACAAAGGTCTTAGGCCCCAGCATCGACGGGAGAGGAATCCTGCGAGGCCCCCTAGCAACTCGCATGGGGACTGGCCTTTCCTGAGGCCACCAGAGCGCGTCCCTGAGGTCCCCATCGTAAGTCTAGAGCACCTGCAGCAACTCGACAAAATCCCAGGAGGTTCTCCCCTCCAGGCGAGATGAGGCCCATTTCCGGCTGAGGCGTCTCGAGGCTAATCACACCTAACCTCTGGAACTTCCAAAGGGTCCTTCACACCCTTGCTGCAACTCAAGAAGTTCCCCGACCTACCCGTCTCCACTCGAGAGGAAGCACGAGAGTCCGCCCACATCCAGAGGAGCCCCGTTTCCGCCTCCTAGCTCGAGAGGAGGGATCCATTCCCTGCGTAATCGGGAAAGAATTCCTGGCCTTCCCGTCGCATCTCAAGAGGAGGCGCTCTCCACAGGAAAGCCGAGAGAAACTCCAGGGTCGTGCCACCATTCCCAGAGTCCCCAGATGTCTCAGTCCATTCCAGGGAAACCTGTTTTCCCTGCACTGCCTCGACTTTCAAGCGAGGATCGACTCACACCACGGTGGCACGTGGGACAGCCTTGTGGGAAAAGCCGCGTGGGAAAGCCTTGTGGGAAAGCCTCGAGGGCAAGAGACAGATCCCTTGATCCATGCGAAGGGAAGCGTGACACTGCTGCTGCAGTTCGGGATGAAAGCGCACGTGCATGCCCCCACTCGAGACGAGGACTGACTCCCCTGGGGAGACTCCAGAAGTACCCCAATACCCATGTCAGCATTGGAGAGGAATCCTCAGGTTCCGGCACCGACTCCACACAAGGTCTTAGGCCCCGGTATCCGACGGAGAGGAATCCCGAGAGGCCCCGGAGCAATTCGCATGGGGACTGGCCTTTCCTGAGGCCACCAGAGCGGGTCCCTGAGGTCCCCGTCGTAAGTCGAGAGCACCTGCCGCAACTATAGAAAGTCCAGGACGTTCTCCCCCTTCAGGCGAGATGAGGCCCATTTCCGCTGAGGCGTCTTCGAGGCTTATCACACCTAACCTCTGGAACTTCCAAAGGGAACTTTACACCCTGGCTGCAACTCAAGAAGTTCCCCGACATACCTGTCTCCACTCGAGAGGAAGCAGGAGAGTCCCGCCCACATCCAGAGGAGCCCCGTTTCCTCCTCCTAGCTCGAGAGGTGGGATCCTTTCCCTGCGTGGTCGGGAAAGAAATCCCGGCATTCCCGTCGCATCTCAAGAGGGGGCGCTCTCCACAGTAAAGGCGAGAGGAACTCCAGGGTCATGCCACCATTCCCAGAGTCCCCCAGATGTCTCAGTCCATTCCAGGGAAACCTGTTTTCCTTGCACTACCTCGACTTTCAAGCCGAGGATCGACTCACACTACGGTGACACGTGGGACAGCCCTGTGGGAAAGCCTCGTGGGAAAGCCTCGAGGGAAAACCACAGATCCCTTGATACAGGTGAAGGGAAGCGTGACACTGCTGCTCCAGCTCGGGAGGAAAGCGCACGTGCATGCCCCCACACGAGACGAGGACTGACTCCTCTGGGGAGACTCCAGAAGTACCCCAAGATCCATGTCAACACTGGAGAGGAATCCTCAGGTTTCGGCACCGACTCCACACAAGGTCTTAGGCCCCCGGCATCGACGGGAGAGGAATCCCGAGAGGCCCCGAGCAACTATCAAGGGACTGGCCTTTCCTGAGGCCATTAGAGCGGGTCCCTGAGGTCCCCGTCAGAAGTCGAGAGCACCTGCCGCAACTCGAGGAAATCCAGGAGGTTCTCCCCTCCAGGCGAGATGAGGCCCATTTCCTCTGAGGCGTCTCGAGGCTAATCACACCTAACCTCTGGAACTTCCAACGGTTTCCTTCACACCCTTGCTGCAACTCAAGAAGTTCCCGGACATACCCGTCTCCACTCAAGAGGAAGCACGGGAGTCCCGCCCACATCCAGAGGAGCCCTGTTTCCGCCTCCTAGCTCTAGAGCAAGGATCCTTTCCCTGCGTGGTCCGGAAAGAATTCCCGGCGTTCCCATAGCATCTCAAGAGGAGGCGCACTCCAGAGGAAAAGCGAGAGGAACTCCAGGGTCGTGCCTCCATTCCCAGAGTCCACCAGATGTCTCAGTCCATTCCAGGGAAACCTGTTTTCCCTGCACTGCCTCTACTTTCAAGCCGAGGATTGACTCACACCACGGTGGCACGTGGGACAGCCCTGTGGAAAGCCTCGTGGGAAAGCCTCGTGGGAAAGCCTCGAGGGAAAACAAGAAACCCCTTGATCAACCCAACGGGAAAATTGACTCTGCTCCTAATGATCGGGAGAAAAGCGCACGTGCATGCCCCCATTGGAGACGAAGATGACTCCCCTGTGGAGACTCCAGTAGTACCCCAAGATCCATGTTAGCACTGGAGAGGAAACCTCAGATTCGGGCACCGACTCCAAACAAGGTCATAGGCCCCGTCATCGACGGGATAGGAATCCCGAGAGGCCCCTTAGCAACTCGCAAGTCGACTGGCATTTCCTGAGCGGACCAGAGCGGGTTACATAAGTCCCGGTCGTAACTGGAGAGCACCTGCTGAAACTCGAGAAAATCCAGGAGGTTCTCCCCTGCAGGCGAGATGAGGCCCATTTCCGCTGAGGCGTCTCGAGTCTAATCACACCTAACCTCGGGAACTTCCAAAGGGTCCTTCACACCCTTGCTGCAACTCAAGAAGTTCCCCGACATACCCGTCTCCACACGAGAGGAAGCACCAGAGACCCGCCCACATCCAGAGGAGCCCCGTTTCCGCCTCCTAGCTCGAGAGGAGGGATCCTTTCCCTGCGTAGTCAGGAAAGAATTCCTGGCGTTCCCGTCGCATCTCAAGAGGAGGCGCTCTCCACAGGAAAGGTGAGAGGAACTCCAGGGTCGTGCCACCATTCCCAGAGTCCCCCAGATGTCTCAGTCCATTCCAGGGAAACCTGATTTCCCTGCACTGCCTCGAATTTCTAGCCGAGGATCGACTCACACCACAATGGCACATGAAACAGCCCTGTGGGAAAGCCACGAGGGAAAGCCACAGATCCCTTGATCCATGCAAAGGGAAGCGTGACACTGCTGCTACAGCTCGGAGGAAAGCACACGTTCATGCCCCCACACAAGACGACGACTAACTCCCCTGGGGAGACTCCAGAAGTACCCCAAGATCCATGTCCACACTGGAGAGGAATACTCAGGTTCCGGCACCGACTGCACACAAGGTCTTAGGCCCTGGCATCGAAGGGAGAGGAATCCTGAGAGGTCCCCGAGCAACTCGCATGGCGCCTGGCCTTTCCTGAGGCCAGCAGAGCGGGTCCCTGAGGTCCCCGTCGTAAGTCGAGAGCACCTGCCGCAACTAGAGATAATCCATTAGGTTCTCCCCTCCAGGCGAGATGAGGCCCATTTCCGCTGAGGCGTCTCGACGCTAATCACACCTAACCTCTGGAACTTCCAAAGGGTCCTTCACACCCTAGCTGCAACTCAAGAGGTTCCACGAGAGACCTGTCGCCACTCCATAGGAATCACCAGGGTACCACCCACATCCAGAGGAGCCCCAATTCCCCCTCCTGGCTCAAGATGAGGGATCCTTTCCCTGATTGGCCGGGAAAAATTCCTATCGTACCTGTCGCATCTCAAGAGGAGGCACGCTCCACAAGAAAGGTGAGAGGAACTCCAGGGTCGTTCCACCATTCCAAGAGTCCCCCAGATGTCTCAGTCCTTTCCAGAGGAACTTGTTTACCCTGCACTGCCTCGACGTTCACGCGGAGGACCGACTCACAAGATGGTGGCACGTGGGACAGCCCTGTGGGAAAGCCTGTGGGAAAGCCTCGTGGGAAAGCCTCGAGGGAAAACAAGAAACCCCTTGATCAACCCAACGGGAAAATTGACTCTGCTCCTAATGCTCGGGAGAAAAGCGCACGTGCATGCCCCCATTGGAGACGAAGATGACTGCCCTGTGGAGACTCCAGTAGTACCCCAAGATCCATGTCAGCACTGCAGAGGAAACCTCAGGTTCAGGCACCGATTCCAAACAAGATCTTAGGCCCCGTCATCGAACGGAGAGGAATCCCGAGAGGCCCCTTAGCAACTCGCAAGTCGACTGGCATTACCTGAGCGGACCAGAGCGGGTTACATAAGTCCCGGTCGTAACTGAAGAGCACCTGCTGAAACTCGAGAAAACCCAGGAGGTTCTCCCCTGCAGTCGAGATGAGGCCCATTTCCGCTGAGGCATCTCGAGTCTAATCACACCTAACCTCTGGAACTTCCAAAGGGTCCTTCACACCCTTGCTGCAACTCAAGAAGATCCCGACATACCCCTCTCCACTCGAGAGGAAGAACGAGAGTCCCGCCCACATCCAGAGGAGCCCCGTTTCTGCCTCCTAGCTCGAGAGGAGGGATCCTTTCCCTGCATGTTCGGGAAAGACCTCCCGGCGTTCCCGTCTCATCTCAAGAGGAGGCGCACTCCACAGGAAAGGCGAGAGGAACTCCAGGGTCGTGCCAGCATTCCCAGAGTCCCCCAGATGTCTCAGTGCATTCCAGGGAAACCTGTTTTCCCTGCACTTCCTCGACTTTCAAGCCGAGGATCGACTCACACCACGGTGGCACGTAGGACAGCCCTGTGGGAAAGCCTCGTGGGAAAGCCTCGTGGGAAAGCCTCGAGGGAAAGCCACAGATCCCTTGATCCACGCGAAGGGAAGCGTGACAGTTCTGCTACAGCTCGGGTGGAAAGCGAACGTGCATGCCCCCACTCGAGACGAGGACTGACTCCCCTGGGAGACTCCAGACGTACCGTAAGATGCATGTCAGCACTGGAGAGGAATCCTCAGGTTCCAGCACCGACTCCACACAAGGTCTTAGGCCCCGGCGTCGAAGGGAGAGGAATCCCGAGAGGCCCCCGAGCAAGTCGCATGGGGACTGGCCTTTCCTGAAGCCACCAGAGCGGGTCCCTGAGGTCCCCGTCGTAAGTCGAAAGCACCAGCCGCAACTCGATAAAAATCCAGGAGGTTCTCCCCTCCAGGCGAGATGAGGCCCTTTTCCGCTGAGGCGTCTGGAGGCTAATCATACCTAACCTCTGGAACTTCCAAAGGGTCCTTCACACACTTGCTACAACTCAAGAAGTTCCCCAACATACCTGACTCCACTCGAGAGGAAGCACGAGAGTCCCGCCCACATCCAGAGGAGCCCCGTTTCCGCCTCGTACCTCGTGTCAGGTATCCTTTCCCTGTATGTTCCGGAAAGAATTCCCGGTGTTCCCGTCCCATCTCATGAGGAGGCGCTCTCCACAGGAAAGGCGAGAGAAACTCCAGTGTCGTGCCATCATTCCAAGAGTCCCCCAGATATCTCATTGTGCCGGTGTCCAGCCCAGCTGCATCCAGGGAATTCGACGGATGGACGGCGTTGACGTGGAAAGTCTTGTGTATTTATTAATGTAAGATTAGATTAAGAAATTATAGGGTAGTAAGAAGATTAACTGGAGGAAAAAGGCTGAATAGCTAGGTTTAAGTGGAAGGCCAATAAAATTCCCGACAAGGAATTTTCTGGCGGACTCTGGGAATGGTGGCACGACCCTGGAGTTCCTCTCGCCTTTCCTGTGCAGAGCGCCTCCTCTTGAGATGTGATGGGAACGCCGGGAATTCTTTCCCGACCACCCAGGGAATGGATACCTTCTCTCGAGCTATGAGGCGGAAACGGGGCTCCTGTGGATATGGGCGGGACTCTCGTGCTTCCACTGGAGTGGGGACGGGTATGTCGGGGAACTTCTTGAGTTGCAGCAAGGGTGTGAAGGACCCTTTGGAAGTTACAGAGGTTAGGTGTGATTAGCCTCGATACGCCTCAGCGGAAATGGGCCTCATCTCGCCTGGAGGGGAGAATCTCCTGGATTTTCTCGGGTTGTGGCAGGTGCTCTCGACTTACGACGGGGAACTCAGGGACCTTCTCTGGTGGCCTCAGGAAAGGCCAGTCCCCATGCGAGTTGCTCGGGGCCTCTCGGGATTCCACTCCCGTCGATGCCGGGGATTAAGACGTTTTGCGGAGTCGGTGTCGGAACCTGAGGATTCCTCTCCAGTGCTGACATGGATCTTGGGGTACTTCTGGAGTCTCCCCAGGTGAGTCAGTCCTCGTCTCTAGTGGGGGCATGCACGAGCGCTTTCCTCTCGAGCTGTAGCAGCAGTGTCGTGCTTCCCTTCGCGTGGATGAAGGGATCTGTGGCTTTCCCTCGAGGCTTTCCCACGAGGCTTTCCCACGAGGCTTTCCCACGAGGCTTTCCCACAGGGCTGTCCCACGTGCCACGGTGGTGTGAGTCGATCCTCGGCTTGAAAGTCGAGGCAGTGCAGGGATATCTGTTTTCCCTGGAAAGGACTGAGACATCTGGGGGATTCTGGGAATGGTGGCACGACCCTGGTGTACCTCTCACCTTTCCTGTGGAGAGCGCCTCCTCTTGAGATGCGACGGGAACACCGGAATTCTTTCCCGACCATGCAGGAAAAGGATCCCTCCTCTCGAGCTAGGAGGCGGAAACGGGGCTCCTCTGGATGTGGGCGGGACTCTCGTGCTTCCTCTCGAGTGGAGACGGGTATGTCGGGGAACTTCTTGAGTTGCAGCAAGGGTGTGAAGAACCCTTTGGAAGTTCCAGAGGTTAGGTGTGATTAGCCTGATGATGCCTCAGCGGAAATGGGCCTTATCTTGCCTGGAGGGGAGAACCTCCTGGATTTTCTCAAGTTGTGGCAGGTGCTCTCTACTTACGACGGGGACCTCAGGGATCCGCTCTGGTGGCCTCAGGAAAGGCCAGTCCCCTTGCGAGTTGCTCGGAAGCCTCTCGTGATTCCTGTCCCATCGATGCCGGGGCCTAAGACCTTGTGTGGAGTCGGTGCCGGTACGTGAGGAATCCTCTCCAGTGCTGACTTGGATCTAGGGGTACTTCTGGAGTCTCCCCATGGGAGTCAGTCCTCGTCTCGAGTGGGGGCATGCACGTGCGCTTTCCACTCGAGCTGTAGCAGCAGAGTCACACTTCCCTTCGCGTGGATCATAGGGTCTGTGGCTTTCCCTCGAGGCTTTCCCACGAGGCTTTCCCACGAGGCTTTCCCACGAGTCTTTCCCATAGGGCTGTTCCACGTGCCACCGTGGTGTGAGTCGATTCTCGGCTTGAAAGTCGAGGCAGTGCAGGGAAAACAGTTTTCCCTGAAATGGACTGAGACATCTGGGGGACTCGGGGAATGGTGGCCAAACCCTGGAGTTCCTCTCGCCTTTCCTGTGGAGAGCGCCTCCTCTTGAGATGCGACGGGAACGCCGGGAATTCTTTCCCCATCACGCAGGGAAGGGATCCCTCCTCTCGAGGTAGGAGGCGGAAACAGGTCTCCTCTGGATGTGGGCGGGATTCTCGTGCTTCCTTTCAAGTGGAGACGGGTATGTCTGGGAACCTCTTGAGTTGCAGCAAGGGTGTGAAGGACCCTTTGGAAGTTCCAGATGTTACATGTGATTAGCCTTGAGACGCCTGAGCGGAAATGGGCCTCATTTCGCCTGGAGGGGAGAACCTCCTGGATTTTCTCGAGTTGGGGCAGGTGCTCTCGCCTTACGACGGGAACTTCAGGGACCCGCTCTGGTGGCCTCAGGAAAGGCCAGTCCCCATGCGAGTTGCTCAGGGGCCTCTCGGGATTCCTCTCCTGTCAATGCCGGGGCCTAAGATCTTGTGTGGAGTCAGTGCCGGAACCTGAGCATTCCTCTCCAGTGCTGACATGGATCTTGGGGTACTTCTGGAGTCTCCCCAGGGGAGTCAGTCCTCGTCTCTAGTGGGGGCAGGCAGTTGCGATTTCCTCCCGAGCTGAAGCAGCAGTGTCACGCTTCCCTTGGCGTGGATCAAGGGAACAGGGGCTTTCCCTCGAGGCTTTCCCACGAGGCTTTCCCACGAGGCTTTCCCACGAGGCTTTCCCACAGGGCTGTCCCACGTGCCACCGTGGTGTGAGTCGATCGTCGGCTTGAAAGTCGAGGCAGTGCAGGGAAAACAGTTTTCCCTGGAATGGACTGAGACATCAGGGGGACTCTGGAAATGGTGGCACGACCCTGGAGTTCCTCTCGCCTTTCCTGTGGAGAGCGCCTCCTCTTGAGATGCGACGGGAACGCCGGGAATCCTTTCCCGACGACGCAGGGAAAGCATCCCTCCTCTCGAGCTAGGAGGCGGAAACGGGGCTCTTCTGGATGTGGGCGGGACTCTCGTGCTTCCTCTCGAGTGGAGACGGGTATGTCGGGGAACTTCTTGAGTTGCAGCAAGGGTGTGAAGGACCCTTTGGAAGTTCCAGATGTTAGATGTGATTAGCCTCGTGATGCATCAGCGGAAATGGGCCTCATCTCGCCTGGAGGGGAGAATCTCCAGGATTTTCTCGAGGTACGGCAGGTGCTCTCGACTTAAGACGGGGACCTCAGGGACCCGCTCTGGTGGCCTCAGGAAAGGCCAGTCCCCATGCGAGGTGCTCGGGGGCCTCTCGGGATTCCTCTCCCGTCGATGCCGAGGACTAAGATCTTGTGTGGAGTCGGTGCCGCAACCTGAGGATTCCTCTCCAGTGCTGACATGGATCTTGGGGTACTTATGGAGTCTCCCCAGGGGAGTCAGTCCTCGTCTCGAGTGGGGCATGCACGTGCGCTTTCCTCCCGAGCTGTAGCAGCAGTGTCACGCTTCCCTTCGCGTGGATCAAGGGATCAGGGGCTTTCCCTGGAGGCTTTCCCAGGAGGATTTCCCAAGAGGCTTTCCCACAGGGCTGTGCCACGTGCCACTGTGGTATGAGTCGATCCTCGGCTTGAAAGTCGAGGCGGTGAAGGGAAAACAGGTTTCCCTTGAATGGACTGAGACATCTGGGGACTCTGGGAATGGTGGCACGACCCTGGAGTTCGTCTCACCTTTCCTGTGGAGAGCGCCTCCTCTTGATATGCGGCGGGAAGGCCAGGAATTCTTTCCCGACCACGCAGGGAAAGGATCCCTCCTCTCGAGCTATGAGGGGGAAACGGGGCTCCTCTGGATGTGGGCGGGACTCTCGTGCTTCCTCTCGAGTGGAGAGGGGTATGTCGGGGAACTTCTTGAGTTACAGCAAGGCTGTGAAGGACCCTTTGGAAGTTCCAGAGGATAGGTGTGATTAGCCTCGAGATGCCTCAACGGAAATGGGCCTCATCTCGCCTGGAGGGGAGAACCTCCTGGATTTTCTCGAGTTGCGGCAGGTGCTCTCGACTTACGACGGGGACCTCAGAGACCCGCTCTGCTGGCCTCAGGAAAGGCCAGTCTCCATGCGAGTTACCAGGGGGCCTAGGGATTCCTCTCCCATCGATGCCGGTGCCTAAGACCATGTGTGGAGTCGGGGCCAGACCCTGAGTATGCCTCTCCAGCGCTGACATGAATCTTTCCGTACTTCTGGAGTCTCGCCATGGAAGTCAGTCCTCATCTAGTTTGGGGGCATGCATCTGCCATATCCTCCCGAGCTGTAGCAGCAGTGTCACGCTTGCCGACGTGTGGATCAAGGGATCTGTCACTTTCCATTGAGGCTTTCCCACGAGGCTTTCCAACAGGGCTGTCCCACGTGCCACGGTGGTTTGAGTCGATGCTTGGCGTGAACGTCGAGGCAGTGCAGGGAAAACAGGTTCTTCTGGAATGGACTTAGACATCTGGGGGACTCTTGGAATACTGGCAAGGCCCTGGAGTTCCTCTCGTCTTTCCTGTTGAGAACACCTCCTCTTGAGATGCGACGGGAAGGCCGGGAATTCTTTCCCGACGACGAAGGGAAAGGATCCCTCTTCTCGAGCTACGAGGCGGAAACGGGGCTCCTCTGGATGTGGGCGGGACCCTCGTCCTTCCTCTCGAGTGGAGATGGGTATGTCGGAGAACTTCTTGAGTTGCAGCAAGGGTGTGAAGGACCCTTTCGAAGTTCCAGAAGTTAGTTGTGATTAGCCTCGAGACGCCTCAGCGGAAATGGGCCTCATCTCACCAGGAGGGGAGATCCTCCTGGATTTTCTGGAGTTGCGGCAGGTGCTCTCGAGTTACGACGGAGACCTCAGGGACCCGCTCTGGTGACCTCAGGAAAGGCCAGTCCCCATGCGAGTTACTAGGGGGCCTCTCAGATTCCTCTCCCGTCGATGCCGGGGCCTAAGACCTTGTGTGGAGTCGGGACCGGAACCTGAGGAATCCTCTCCATTGCTGACATGGATCTTGTTGTACTTCTGGAGTTTCACAAGTGGCGTCAGTCCTTTTCTCGAGTGGGGTCATGCACGTGCACTTTCCTCCAAAGCGGTAGCAGCAATGTCGCGCTTCCCCTTCGAGTGGATCAAGGGATCTGTGTCTTTCCCTCTAGTCTTTCCCATGAGGCTTTCCCACAGGGCTATTCCACGTGCCACGATGGTGTGAGTCTATCCTCGGCGTGAAAGTCGAACCAGTTCAGGGAAAACAGGAACCTCCTTCCCCACAGTATGGGGTACACTGTCCCCTTGGGATTGTATCTCCAGGGCACTCGCGCTGGGGCGTTGCCCGGCGGAGGTGCGGGCCTCAGGCTCCACGTTAGAAAAGCCCCAAATGGCTTTAGCTGCCGGTCCAGACGCTGGCCCCTCAGGTCTCTGGCCGGAGCCTTGGGCTCCAGGCAAGTCAAAGCCCTCGGGGTTGGCACTCTGGGACTGCTGTAGGGAAAGGACGCCAAGAGCCCACGGAGGAGTTGGGGACATGGCAGGGGGGAAACGGATGCGAGGACAGCGAGGGATCTAGGTGGAGGCGCTGGAGAGAGCGTCCGGTGTCCCGGAATGCCTCGGAGGAGCCAGCGGGGGACAGTCGAGGCCCAGGGACATGTGGAATGTGAAAAGGCAGGAAATCCCAGAGCAAGGCAGGCTGGGAAAGGGGCATTGGTGGCCAATTCAAAGGGACCTATGGGCGTTTCCTGGGCGGTGAGCTCCCTTGGCAATGCTGAGGCCCCTGATTGATCCACCCGGGGTTGATCCCACCCCCCGCTGCGAGGGAGGGCCACAAACCAAAGCCCCCAAACTGCCCGCCCACCCCAACGGGGATCTTGGCCGTCCAGGGCACAGCCGTTCCCGGAAAAGCCCACTCGCTCCACGGGACTCCGTCCAGGGTCTCTGCTTGGAAAGAGGCCAGGGGCGGCCCTCTCCATCTACCCACCCCAAACTCTATTGACGTCAATGGTGGCGGAGCCGCCTCCCGCTCTCTAGAGTCCTGAGCTGCTGAGTCCCCGCCCACTCAGCCAGCAGTCTGCAGCGTGCCTGTGTGCCTCTCCCACCATGGCTTCGTCCAGCTCCTCCAGCACCTCAAGCGGTACGTTTGCCCTCAGTCCCTGTGGTCGGATCACATCTCAGGGGATTTGCGGGGTGGCCTGGGCAAGGGCTCTCGCCAACGTGTCGACCCCATCCCGCCCGACAACGGCGGGACCCATCGGCCGAGCCCAGGGTTCCGAGGCGTCAGGTATGCCCAAATTCGGAGGGCGTGGCATCGTTCGTTCATCTTGCTCCTTTGGCACACACACGGCTTCTCCGTTCTCTTTTCTGGAAAGACAGTGTTGTTTCAGGGGCGTGCTGGCGGGGGGTGGGGGCCGGGGTTGGGGGTGGTGGAGCGGGTGCTGTGCTGGGATGAGGCCCTTTATCCTCACATCTTCCTGTGGGAATGGGAGTCGGGGAGCTCTGTGGCCTTGCTGCTTTCAGTGGCTTCCTCTGCACAGGGGCCTCGTGGTTTCAGCCTTTTGTCAGACGTTACGGGGTTTGGGCTTCGCTTTGGTGGCCTTGGCCTTTGCCTTGGCCTGGGCCTTGGTGCCTTGGCGTTGCGTTGCCCTTGCTTGGCCTTGGCTTGGCCTTGCCTTGCCTTGAACTTGAACTTTACTTGACCTTGAACTTGAACTTGACTTGAACTTGAACTTAGTCTTGACCTTGAACTTGAACTTGATCTTGACCTTGAACTTGACCTTGAACTTCAACTTTACCTTGACCTTGAACTGAACTTGGCTTGACCT
>NW_017216466.1:0-13176 GCF_001704415.2 Capra hircus
CCCCTGGGGGAGACTCCGGAAGTACCCCAAGATCCATGTCAGCACTGGAGAGGAATCCTCACGTTCCGGCTCCGACTCCACACAAGGTCTTAGGCCCCGGCATGACGGCAGAGGAATCCCGAGAGGCCCCGAGCAACTCGCATGGGGACTGGCCTTTCCTGAGGCCACCAGAGCGGGTCCCTGAGGTCTCCGTCGTAAGACGAGAGACCTGCCGCAACTAGAAACAATCCAGGAGGTTGTCCCCTCCAGGCGAGATGAGGCCCATTTCCGCTGGGCGTCTCGAGGCTAATCACACCTAACCTCTGGAACTTCCAAAGGGTCCTTCACACCCTTGCTGCAACTCAAGAAGTTCCCGACATTCCCGTCTCTACTCCAGAGTAAGCACGAGAGCCCCGCCCACATCCAGAGGAGCCCCGTTTCCGCCTCCTAGCTCGAGAGGAGGGATCCTTTCCCTGCGTGGTCGGGAAAGAATTCCCGGCATTCCCGTCGCATCTCAAGAGGAGGCGCTCTCCACTGGAAGGCGAGAGGAACTCCCGGGTCTTGCCACCCCAGAGTCCCAGATGTCTAAGTCCATTCCAGGGAAATCTGTTTTCCCTCGATTGCCGCGACTTTCAAGCCGAGGATCGACTCACACCACGGTCGTGGGACAGCCCTGTGAGAAAGCCTTCTGGGAAAGCCTCGTGGGAGAGCCTCAAGGGAAAGGCACAGATCCCTTGATCCAGGCGAAGGGAAGCGTGACACTGCTGCTACAGCTCGGGAGGAAAGCGCACGTGCATGCCCCCACTCGAGACGAGGACTGACTCCCCTGGGGAGACTCCAGAAATACCCCAAGATCCATGTCAGCACTGGAGAGGAATCCTCAGGTTCCGGCACCGTCTCCACACAAGGTTTTAGGCCCCGGCATCGACGGGAGAGAATCCCGAGAGGCCCCCGAGCAACTCGCTTGGGGACTGGCCTTTCCTGAGGCCACCAGAGCGGGTCCCTGAGGTCCCCGTCGTAAGTCGAGAGCACCTGCCGCAACTTGAGAACATCCAGGAGGTTCTCCCTCCAGGCGAGATGAGGCCCATTTCCGCTGAGGCGTCTCGAGGCTAATCACACCTAACCTTTGGAACTTCCAAAGGACCCTTTCACACCCTTGCTGCAACTCAAGAAGTTCCCCGACATACCCGTCTCCACTCGAGAGGAAGCACCAGAGACCCGCCCACATCCAGAGGAGCCCCGTTTCCGCCTCCTAGCTCGAGAGGAGGGATCCTTTCCCTGCGTGGTCGGGAAAGAATTCCGGCGTTCCTGTCGCATCTCAAAGAGGAGGTGCTCTCCACAGGAAAGGCGAGAGGAACTCCGGGTCGTGCCACCATTCCCAGAGTCCCCCAGATGTCTTAGTCCATTTCAGGGAAACCTGATTTCCCTGCACTGCCTCGAATTTCTAGCCGAGGATCGACTCACACCACGATGGCACGTGGGACAGCCACTGTGGGAAAGCCTCGTGGGAAAGCCTACGAGGGAAAGCCACAGATCCCTTGATCCACGCGAAGGGAAGCGTTGCACTGCTGCTACAGCTCGGGAGGAAAGCGCACGTTCATGCCCCCACACAAGACGACGACTAACTCCCCTGGGAGACTTCAGAAGTACCCCAAGATCCATGTCAGCACTGGAGAGGGAAACCTCAGGTTCCGGCACCGACTCCACACAGGGTCTTAGGCCCCGGCATCGACGGGAGAGGAATCCCGAGAGGCCCCAGAGCAACTCGCATGGGGACTGGCCTTTCCTGAGGCCACCAGAGCGGTTCCCTGAGGTCCCCGTAGTAAGTCAAGAGCACCTGCCGCAAACTCGAGAAAATCCAGGAGGTTCTCCCCTCCAGGCGAGATGAGGCCCTTTTCCTCTGAGGCGTCTCGAGGCTAACCATACCTAACATCTGGAACTTCCAAAGGGTCCTTCACACCCTTGCTGCAACTCAAGAAGTTCCCCGACATACCTGACTCCACTCGAGAGGAAGCACGAGAATCCGCCCACATCCAGAGGAGCCCCGTTTCCGCCTCATACCTCGAGGTCAGGTATCCTTTCCCTGCATGTTCGGGAAAGAATTCCCGGTGTTCCCGTCGCATCTCATGAGGAGGCGCTCTCCACAGGAAAGGCGGGAGGAACTCCAGGGTCATGCCCACCATTCCAAGAGTCCCCAGATATCTCAGTCTGCCGGGGTCCAGCCCCGCTGGATCCAGGGAATTCGACGGATGGACGGCGTTGTCGTGGAAAGTCTTTTTATTTATTAATGTAAGATTAGATTAAGAAATTATAGTGTAGTAAGAAGATTAACTGGAGGAAAAGGGCTGAATATCTTGGTTTACGTGGAAGGCCAATAAAATTCCAGACAAAGAATTTTCACCATCTACGTTGGGCCACCAGCCCCTGCTTGAATATCTAAGGGTGCCTCACCTTAAGCTCCCTTTCGTGCAGGTCTTAACAGCCAGGCAAGTAAGTAGACCTGGCGAGCCTCCGCGCCCCTGGTGGAGATTCAGCCTGAAGTTTAAAGTAAAAAGCAGAGAGAAGGAAAGGAGAGAAGAAGAAAGAGAGAAAAAGACACGGGGGGAGCCTGAGTCTCAAGAAACCAGGCCGAGAGACTAGTTCGAGAAACTGGTCCGAGAAACTGGCCCCATCCTTTATTGTTCATAAAGCCTTTTATACTTTTGATAAAACATGGAGTTCAATGGGTAACACAAAATTATGTAGCGTTTGCACCCCAGACTCTTTCTGTACATCATTTTGTATACAAAAGGTCTCTGGTGATTTACATTATCTTCTGGCCAAGAGGCTTGTTAAACACTTTTTGGCTCTCTTCCTTAATGAATGTTAATTTTGTTTCCTCTGAAGTGTTTTTCTTTAATCTGCATTTCCTTAAAGCATTAAAGTTACATCTCTATAAAACAAAGGTGCAGTGGGTTATAACAAAGAAGGTACTTAACTCAAAGATCTAATGTTCCTAATACCAGGTCTACTACTTGTTTTTTTAATATACCAACTCTATCTAAAAATAAAGGATATGAAAATTTAGCAGCAAGCATTGACCCAAAAAATGAAACTTTTAATCAGTCCTATTATAAAGATTTTGACTCCTCGGATGCCCCTACATTCCTAGGATGCTTTAAGCTTCCTGTGCCTCCTGGGGAAAGGAGGCCTCAAACAATCACATGCCCAGCTGTACGAGTCCTGCAGGCAGGCTAGAAAGCATTCAGAGGGGTTTTTGGATTGAAACACTCTTTCAAATGCTGAAGACTAAAGCCCTGAATTGACTTTTTCCAGAAAATGTCAGAAGAGTGGGAAAAGCAGAGCAAAAAAGCCGGCAGATTTTTGTTGGGGTATGTGCGTAGGAACTTCCAGAGGGGTCCCTGAAGTCTGAACACACCATGCCTATGTCAGCTTTCTTCCTCATGACGTTATCACGGACGGGAGTCCTCATACTGGCTCCCAGCATCAGTCCAATCCAGAGGAACCTGTTTTCCCTGCACTGCCTCGACTTTCACGCCTGAGGATCAACTCACACCACGGTGGCACGAGGGAAAGCCCTGTGAGAAAGCCTCGTGGGAAAGCCTCCAGGGAAAGCCACAGATCCCTTGATCCACACGACGGGAAGCGTGACCCTGCTGCTACAGCTCGGCGAGGAAAGCACACGTGCGTGCCCTCACTTGAGAGGAGGATTGACTCTACCAGGGGAGACTCCAGAAGAACCCCAATATCCATGTCAGCACTGCAGAGGAAAACCTCAGGTTCCGGCCCCGAACCACACAAGTTGTTCGGCCCGGGCATCAACAGGAGAGTTATCAAGAGAAGCCCCCCAGCATCTGGCATGGGGACTGGCCTTTGATGAAGCCACCAGAGCGGGTCCCTGACGTCCCCTGTCGTAAGTCGGGAGCCACCTGCCGCAACTCGAGAAAATCCAGGAGGTTCTCCCCTCCAGGCGAGATGAGGCCCATTTCCAATGAGGTGTCTCGAGGCTAATTACATCTAATCTCTGGAACTTCCAAAGGGTCCTTCACACCCTTGCTGCAACTCAAGAAGTTCCCCGACATTCCCATCTCCACTCGAGAGGAAACACGAGGGTCCTGCCCACATCCAGAGTAGCCCCGTTTCATCCTCCTAGCTAGAGATGAGGGATCCTTTCCCTGCTTGGTCGGGAAAGAACTTCCGGCCATTCCCGTCGCATCTCAGGTGGAGGCGCTCTCCACAGGAAGGGAGAGAGGAACTCCATGGTCGTGCCACCATTTCAAGCGTCCCCAGATGTCTCAGTCCATTCCAGAGGATCTTGTTTTTACAGAGTGCCTAAACTTTCATGCCGAGGATCGCCCTCACACCACGGTGGCACGGGGGACAGCCCTGTGGGAAAGCCTCGTGGGAAAGCCTCTAGGGAAAAGCCTAGAGGAAAAGCCACAGATCCATTGATCCACGCGACGGGAAGCATGACACTGCTGCTACAGCTCGGGAGGAAGGGGCATGCGCATGCCCCCACTCGAGACGAGGACTGATTCCCCTTGGGAGACTTCAGAAGTATCCCAAAAACATGTCAGCACTGGAGAGGAATACTCAGGTTCTGGCCCCCACTCCACACAAGGTCTTGGGCCCGGCATCTACCGGTGAGGAATCCCGAGAGGCCCTCTAGCAACTCACATGGGAACTGGTCTTTCCTAAGGCCAACAGAACGGGTCCCTGAGGTCCCCGTCGTAAGTCGAGAGCACCTGCCACAACTCGAGAAAATGAAGGAGATTCTCCCCTTCAGGCGAGATGAAGCCCATTTCCACTGAGACGTCTCGGAGGCTAATCACACCTAACCTCTGGAACTTTCCAAAGGGTCCTTCACACCATAGCTGCAACTCAAGAAGTTCCACGAGAGACCCGTCGCCACTACATAGGAATCACCAGGGTACCACCCACATCCAGAGGAGCCCCAATTCCCCCTCCTAGCTCAATGTGAGGGATGCCTTTCCCTGATTGGCCGGGAAAGAATTCCTGTCGTACCTGTCGCATCTCAAGAGGAGGCACGCTCCACAAGAAAGGTGAGAGGAACTCCAGGGTCGTTCCACCATTCCAAGAGTCCCCCAGATGTCTCAGTCCTTTCCAGAGGAACTTGTTTACCCTGCACTGCCTCGACGTTCACGCGGAGGACCGACACACACGATGGTGGCACGTGGGGACAGCCCTGTGGAAAGCCTCGTGGGGAAAGCCTCGAGGGAAAACAAGAAACCCCTTGATCAACCCCAACGGGGAAAATTGACTCTGCTCCTAATGCTCGGGAGAAAAGCGCACGTGCATGCCCCCATTGGAGACGAAGATGACTCCCCTGTGGAGACTCCAGTAGTACCCCAAGATCCATGTTAGCACTGGAGAGGAAACCTCAGGTTCGGGCACCGACTCCAAACAAGGTCTTAGGCCCCGTCATCGACCGGAGAGGAATCCCGAGAGGCCCCTTAGCAACTCGCAAGTCGACTGGCATTTCCTGAGTGGACCAGAGCGGGTTACATAAGTCCCGGTCGTAACTGGAGAGCACCTGCTGAAACTCGAGAAAATCCAGGAGGTTCTCCCCTGCAGGCGAGATGAGGCCCATTTCCGCTGAGGCGTCTCGAGTCTAATCACACCTAACCTCTGGAACTTCCAAAGGGTCCATCACACCCTTGCTGCCAACTCAAGAAGTTCACCGACATACCCGTCTCCACACGAGAGGAAGCACCAGAGACCCGCCCACATCCAGAGGAGCCCCGTTTCCGCCTCCTAGCTCGAGAGGAGGGATCCTTTCCCTGCCGTAGACAGGAAAGAATTCCTGGCGTTCCTGGCGCATCTCAAGAGGAGGCGCTCTCCACAGGAAAGGCGAGAGGAACTCCAGGGTCGTGCCACCATTCCCAGAGTCCCCCAGATGTCTCAGTCCATTTCAGGGAAACCTGATTTCCCTGCACTGCCTCGAATTTCCTAGCCGAAGATCGACTCACACCACGATGGCACATGAAACAGCCCTGTGGGAAAGCCTCGTGGGAAAGCCACGAGGGAAAGCCACAGATCCCTTGATCCATGCAAAGGGAAGCGTGACACTGCTGCTACAGCTCGGGAGGAAAGCGCACGTTCATGCCCCCCCACACAAGACGACAACTAACTCCCCTGGGGAGACTCCAGAAGTACCCCAAGATCCATGTACACACTGGGAGAGGAATCCTCAGGTTCCGGCACCGACTCCACACAAGGTCTTAGGCCCCGGCATCGAAGGGAGAGGAATCCTGAGAGGCCCCCGAGGAACTCGCATGGTGCATGGCCCTTCCTGAGGCCACTAGAGCGGGTCCCTGAGGTCCCCGTCGTAAGTCGAGAGCACCTGCCGCAACTAGAGAAAATCCATTAGGTTCTCCCCCTCCAGGCGAGATGAGGCCCATTTCCGCTGAGGCGTCTCGACGCTAATCACACCTAAGCTCTGGAACTTCCAAAGGGTCCTTCACACCCTAGCTGCAACTCAAAGAGGTTCCAGGAGAGACCCGTCGCCACTCCATAGGAATCACCAGGGTACCACCCACATCCAGAGGAGCCCCAATTCCCCCTCCTGGCTCAAGATAAGGGATCCTTTCCCTGATTGGCCGGGAAAAATTCCTGTCGTACCTGTCGCATCTCAAGAGGAGGCACGCTCCACAAGAAAGGTGAGAGGAACTCCAGGGTCGTTCCACCATTCCAAGAGTCCCCCAGATGTCTCAGTCCTTTCCAGAGGAACTTGTTTACCCTGCACTGCCTCGACGTTCACGGGGAGGACTGACTCACACGATGGTGGCACGTGGGACAGCCCTGTGGGAAAGCCTCGTGGGAAAGCCTCGTGGGGAAAGCCTCGAGGGAAAACAAGAAACCCCTTGATCAACCCAACGGTAAAATTGACTGTGCTCCTAATGCTCGGGGAGAAAAGCGCACGTGCATGCCCCCATTGGAGATGAAGATGACTACCCTGTGGAGACTCCAGTAGTACCCCAAGATCCATGTCAGCACTGGAGAGGAAACCTCAGGTTCGGGCACCGATTCCAAACAAGGTCTTAGGCCCCGTCATCGACCGGAGAGGAATCCCGAGAGGCCCCTTAGCAACTCCAAGTCGACTGGCATTTCCTGAGCGGACCAGAGCGGGTTACATAAGTCCCGGTCGTAACTGGAGAGCACCTGCTGAAACTCGAGAAAACCCAGGAGGTTCTCCCCTCCGGGCGAGATGAGGCCCATTTCCGCTGAGGCGTCTCGAGTCTAATCACACCTAACCTCTGGAACTTCCAAAGGGTCCTTCACACCCTTGCTGCAACTCAAGAAGATCCCCGACATACCCCTCTCCACTCGAGAGGAAGAACAAGAGTCCCGACCACATCCAGAGGAGCCCCGTTTCAGCCTCGTACCTCGCGGTCAGGTATCCTTTCCCTGTATGTTCCGGAAAGAATTCCCGGTGTTCCCGTCGCATCTCATGTCGGGGATCTTCCTGAGTGGCAGCAAGGGTGTGAAGGACCCTTTGGAAGTTCCAGAGGTTAGGTGTGATTAGTTTCGAGACGCCTCAGCAGAAATGGGCCTCATCTCGCCTGGAGGGGAGAACCTCCTGGATTTTCTCCAGTTGCGGCAGGTGCTCTCGACTTACGACGGGGACCTCAGGGACACGCTCTGGTGGCCTCAGGAAAGGCCAGTCCCCATGCGAGTTGCTCTGGGGCCTCTCGGGATTCCTCTCCCCTCCGATGCCGGGGCCAAAGATCTTGTGTGGAGTCGGTGCCGGAACCTGAGGATTCCTCTCCAGTGCTGACATGGATCTTGGGGTACTTCTGGAGTCTCTCCAGGGGAGTCAGTCCTCGTCTCGAGTGGGGGCATACATTTGCGCTTTCCTCCGAGCTGTAGCAGCAGTGTCACTCTTCCCTTCGCGTATATCAAGGGATCTGTGGCTTTCCCACCGAGGCTTTCGCAAAGGGCTGTCCCAAGTGCCACCGTGGTGTGAGTTGATCCTCGGCTTGAAAGTCGAGGCAGTGCAGGGAGAACAGGTTTCCCTGGAATGGACTGAGACATCTGGGGGACTCTGGGAATGTGGCACGACCCTGGAGTTCCTCTCGCCTTTCCTGTGCAGAGCGCCTCCTCTTGAGATGCGACGGGAACGCCGGGAATTCTTTCCCGACCACGCAGGGAAAGGATCCCTCCTCTCGAGCTAGGAGTCGGAAACGTGGCTCCTCTGGATGTGGGCCGGGACTCTCGTGCTTCCTCTCGAGTGGAGACGGGTATGTCGGGGAACTTCTTAGGTTTGCAACAAGGGTGTGAAGGACGCTTTCGAAGTTCCAGAGGTAAGATGTGATTAGCCTCGAGACGCCTTGGCGGAAATGGGCCTCATCTCGCCCGGAGGGGAGAACCTCCTGGATTTTCTCGAGTTGCGGCAGGTGCTCTCGACTTAGGTCGGGGACCTCAGAGACCCGCTCTGGTGGCCTCAGAAAAGGCCAGTCCCCATGCGAGTTGATCGGGGGCCTTTCGGAATTCCTCTCCCGTCGATGGCGGGGCCTAAGACCTTGTGTGGAGTCGGTGCCGGAACCTTAAGATTCCTCTCCCGTGCTGACATGGATCTTGGGTACTTCTGGAGTCTCCCCAGGGGAGTCAGTACTCCTCTCCATTGGGGGCATGCAGGTGCCATTTCCTCCCGAGCTCTAGCAGCAGTGTCACGTTTCCCTTCGCGGTGGGATCTGTGGCTTTCCCTCGAAGCCTTCCCTCGAGGCTTTCCCACGAGGCTTTCCCACTGGTCTGTCCCACGTGCCACCGTTGTGTGAGTCGATCCTCGGCTTGAAAGTCGAGGCAGTGCAGGGAAAACAGGTTTCCCTGGAATGGACGGAGATATCTGGGGGACTCTGGAATGGTGACACGACCCTGGAATTCCTCTCGAATTTCCAGTGGAGAGCGCCTCCTCTTGAGATGCGACGGGAACGCCGGGAATTCTGTCCCGACCACGCAGGGAAAGGATCCCTCCTCTCGAGCTATGAGGCGGAAACGGGGCTCCTCTGGATGTCGGCGGGGTTCTCGTGCTTTCTCTCGAGTGGAGACGAGTATGTCGGGGGAACTTCTTGAGGTGCAGCAAGGGTGTGAAGGACCCTCTGGAAGTTCCAGAGGTTAGGTGTGATTAGCCTCGAGATGCCTCAACGGAAATGGGCATCATCTCGCCTGGACGGGAGAACCTCCTGGATTCTCTCGAGTTGCGGCAGGTGCTTTCGAGTTACGACGGGGACCTCAGGGACCCGGTCTGGTGGCCTCAGGAAAGGCCTGTCCCCATGCGAGTTGCTCGGGGGGTGTCTCCGGATATTCTCCCATCGATGACGGGCACAAGACCATGTGTGGTGTCGGTGCCGGAACCTGAGGATTCCTCTCCAGTGCTTGACATGGATCTTGGGGTACTTCTGGAGTCTCCCCAGGGGAGTCAGTCCTCGTCTCGAGTGGGGGCATGCACGTGCGCTTTCCTCCCGAGCTGTAGAAGCAGTGTCACGCTTCCCTTCGCGTGGATCAAGGGATCTGTGGCTTTCCCTCGAGGCTTTCCCACGAGGCTTTCCCACAGGGCTGTCCCATGTGCCACCGTGGTGTGAGTCGATCCTCGGCTTGAAAGTCGAGGCAGTGCAGGGAGAACAGGTTTCCCTGGAATGGACTGAGACATCTGGGGGACTCTGGGAATGGTGGCACAACCAAGGAGTTCCTCTCGACTTTCCTGTGGAGAGCGCATCCTCTGAGATGCGACGGGAAGGCCGGAAATTCTTTCCCGACCATGCAGGGAAAGGATCCCTCCTCTCGAGCTAGGAGGCGGAAACCGGACTCCACTGGATGTGGGTGGGACTCTCGTGCTTCCTCTCGAGTGGAGACGGGTATGTCGGGGAACTTCTTGAGTTGCAGCAAGGGTGTGAAGGAACCTTTAGAAGTTCCAGAGGTTAGGTGTGATTAGCCTCCAGACGCCTCAGCGGAAATGCGGCCTCATCTCGCCTGGAGGGGAGAACCTCCTGGATTTTCTCGAGTTGCGGCAGGTGCTCTCGACTTATGACGGGGACCTCAGGGACCCGCTCTGGTCGCCTCAGTAAAGGCCAGTCCCCATGCAAGGTGCTCGGGGGCCTCTCGGGATTCCTCTCCCGTCGATGCCGGGGCCTAAGACCTTGTGTGGAGTCGGTGCCGGAACCTGAGGATTCCTCTCCAGTGCTGACATGGATCTTGGGGTACTTCTGGAGTCTGCCCAAGGGAGTCAGTCCTCGTCTCGACTGGGGGCATGCACGTGCGCTTTCCTCCCGAGCTGTAGCAGCAGTGTCACTCTTCCCTTCGCATGGATCAAAGGATCTGTGGCTTTCCCTCGAGACTTTCCCAGGAGGCTTTTCCATGAGTCTTTCCCACAGGGCTGTCCCACGTGCCACCGTGGTGTGAGTCGATCCTCGGCTTGAAAGTCGAGGCAGTGCAGGGAAAAAAGTTTTCCCTGGAATGGACTGAGACATCTGGGGGACTCTGGGAATGGTGGCACGACCCTGGAGTTCCTCTCGCCTTTCCTGTGGAGAGCGCCTCCTCTTGAGATGCGACAGGAACACCGGGAATTCTTTCCCGACCACGCAGGGAAAGGATCCCTCCTCTCGAGCTAGGAGGCGCAAACGGGGCTCCTCTGGATGTGGGCGGGACTCTCGTGCTTCCTCTCGAGTGGATATGGCTATGTCAGGGAACTTCTTGAGTTGCAGCAAGGGTGTGAAGGACCCTTTGGAAGTTCCAGATGTTAGATGTGATTAGCCTCGAGACGCCTCTGCGGAAATGGGCCTCATCTCGCCTGGAGGGGAGAACCTCCTGGAATTTTCTCTAGTTGAGGCAGGTGCTCTCGACTTACGAGTGGGACCTCAGGGACCCGCTCTGGTGGCCTCAGGAAAGGCCAGTCCCCATGCGAGTTGCTCGGGGGCCTCTCGGGATTTCTCTCCCGTCGATGCCGGGGTCTAAGACCTTGTGTGGAGTCGGTGCCGGAACCTGAGGATTCCTCTCCAGTGCTGACATGAATCTTGGGGAACTTCTGAAGTCTCCCCAGGGGAGTCATTTCTCGTCTCGAGTGGGGGCATGCACGTGCGATTTCCTCCCTGAGCTGTAGCAGCAGTGTCACGCTTTCCTTCGCGTGGATCAAGGGATCTGTGGCTTTCCCTCGAGGCTTTCCCACGAGGCTTTCCCATGAGGCTTTCCCACAGGGCTGTCCCACGTGGCACCGTGGTGTGAGTCGAACCTCGGCTTGAAAGTCGAGGCAGTGCAGGGAAAACAATGGACTGAGACATCTGGGGGACTCTGGGAATGGTGGCACGACCCTGGAGTTCCTCTCGCCTTTCCTGTGGAGAGCACCTCCTCTTGAGTTGCGACGGGAACACGGGGAATTCTTTCCCCACACGCAGGGAAAGGATCCCTCCTCTCGAGCTAGGAGGCGGAAACGGGGCTCCTCTGGATGTGGGCGGGACTCTCGTGCTTCCTCTCGAGTGGAGACGGGTATGTCGGGGAACTTCTTGAGTTGCAGCAAGGGTGTGAAGGACGCTTTGGAAGTTCCAGATGTCAGATGTGATTAGCCTCGAGACGCCTCGGCGGAAATGGGCCTCATCTCTCCTGGAGGGGAGAACCTCCTGGATTTTCTCGAGTTGCGGCAGGTGCTCTCGACTTACGACGAGGACCTCAGGGACCCGCCCTGGTGGCCTCAGGAAAGTCCAGTCCCCATGCGAGTTGCTCGGGGGCCTCTCGGGATTCCTCTCCCGTCGATGCCGGGGCCTAAGACCTTGTGTGGAGTCGTTCCCGGAATCTGAGGATTCCTCTCCAGTGCTGACATGGATCTTGGGGTACTTCTGGAGTCTCCCCAGCGGAGTCAGTCCTCGTCTCGAGTGGGGGCATGCACGTTAGCTTTCCTCCCGAGCTGTAGCAGCAGTGACGCCCTTCACTTCGCGGTGGATAAAGGGATCTGTGGCTTTCCCTCGAGACTTTCCCACGAGGCTTTCTCACGAGGCTTTCCCACTGGGCTGTCCCACGTGCCACCGTGGTGTGAGTCGATCCTCGGCTTGAAAGTTCGACGCAGTGCAGGGAAAACAGGTTTCCCTGGAATGGACTGAGACATCTGGGGGACGCTGGGAATGGTGGCACGACCCTGGAGTTCCTCTCGCCTTTCTTGTGGAGAGCAACTGCTCTTGAGTTGCGAAGGGAATGCCAGGAATTCTTTCCCGAACACGCAGGGAAAGGATCCCTCGTCTCAAGCTATGAGGCGGAAACGGGGCTCCTCTGGATGTGGGCGGGACTCTCGTGCTTCCTCTCGTTTGGAGACGGGTAAGTCGGGGTACTTCTTGAGTTGCAGCAAGGGTGTGAAGGACCCTTTGGAAGTTCCAGAAGTTAGGTGTGATTAGCCTCGAGACGCCTCAGCGGAAATGGGCCCTCACCTCGCCTGGAGTGGAGAACCTCCTGGATTTTCTCGAGTTGCGGCAGGTGCTCTCGACTTAGAACAGGGTCCTCAGGGACCCGCTCTGGAGGCCTCAGGAAAGGCCAGTCCCCACCGAGTTGCATCGGAGGCCTCTCGGGATTCCTCTCCGTAGATGCCGGGGCCTAAGACCTTGTGTGGAGTGGGTGCCAGAACCTGAGGATTCCTCTCCAGTGCTGACATGGATCTTGGGGTACCTTCTGGCAGTCTCCACAGGGGAGTCAGTCCTCGTCTCGAGTGGGGGCATGCACGTGCGATTTTCCTCCCAAGCTGTAGCAGCAGTGTCACGCTTTCCTTCGCGTGGATCAAGGGATCTGTGGCTTTCCGTCGAGGCTTTCCCACGAGGCTTTTCCCTCAGGCTGTACTGCAGGGCTGTCCCACGTGCCACCGTGGTGTGTGTCGATCCTCGGCTTGAAAGTCGAGCAGTGCAGGGAAAACAGGTTTCCCTGGAATGGACTGAGACATCTGGGGGACTCTGGGAATGGTGGCACGACCCTGAAGTTCCTCTCGCCTTTCCTTTGGAGAGCGCCTCCTCTTGAGATGCGACGGGAACACCGGGAATTCTTTCCCGACCACGCAGGGAAAGGATCCCTCCTCTCGAGCTAGGAGGCGGAAACGGGGCTCCTCTGGATGTGGCGGGACTCTCGCTTCCTCTCGAGTGGAGACGGGTATATTCGTCTTCTTTTCAGTTGCAAGGGTTGAAGGACCCTTTGGAAGTTCCAGAGGTTAGG